>NC_051184.2:46810659-46970658 GCF_013339695.2 Rhipicephalus sanguineus | reverse complement strand
TGTTCTGGGCACTTGAGCCGTTTGTGTGGTGTGAGGGTTGGGAGGCCTTTGCTACCCTGCTCACCTTGTTATTGGCTTCGTGTTCGGGCGTCTTTTGCTTTCATGCTGCTGCTGTTGTGTTGTTTGCCCCCCCCCCCCCCCCCCCCAATCTCGGTCACTGTCGCCGGAGTTGGAGCGGTCTCGGGAGCTAGACCTGAACCGGCACCTGGATGTGGATCCGGACTTGGATCAGCACTTGGATCGGGACCTGGTATGGAGCCCGTCTCGCGATGCCCAGTCCTCGCGGTCCGTGCTGAATCAGCGTCTCCTTAAGATCCCGTTGGTTTGTGGTTGGCTTTGTCGTTGCGACAGTTGTGGCCTCCCGTCTGTGGGACCCATTTGAGTTTTCTGGTGCACTGCGATGCCACTGTGGGATGGCAACCCCGCACAGGGCACACTCTGGTTCGCAGGTGTGGTCTTCAGGAGGGTCCCTTAGCCGGCGCTTGCTGCACGCATTTGCAGCTGGTGTTGGGCTAACATCCGTTCTATGTCCCTTGGTTTTGCACAGTTTGCAATACTGTCGGGTGGGTTGACAGGGCACACATGTATGGCATCTCGCCACCGTAATAGTACACGAAGCGTGGCACTATCAGTTCATCGAACGTTATCACTGCGGTTTCAGACTTGCCGTGTATCCGGGCTTGGACAGTTGTCACACCTTGCGTGCGCACTCGAAGATGACTTGAGTGCGGCTTCTGGGGTTTCACGTTCGAGCCCATGTACCACACCTTTAAGGTATCCGTCAGGGGTGGATATGTAGGTGTTCATCGGGTGTTTAGTGCCGTTGAGCTCCAGTTTGGTAATCTTCAGAATCTTCTCCGTTACTTCTTCGTAAGGGGTACTTGCAATGCTTATGTTTGACCCATTGCAGAGGCGAAGCAGAAATTTATCGCTCTTGCAGGTCTCCGGGTCACGGCTTGCACGTTCTATCCTCGCGCAACAGTGCAGGCTTTAAGTTCTTTCACAACTAGCCCTGGCTTAGGCCGCATGATAATTTTTATGTCGTTTCTGGGGAGCGGCGCCGCGCGCGTTCTCCGTCGAGTTCGTGCAGACAGTCCCCCGCATTTGGCTTGTTCTCCTGCAGACGTTCCGGCGTTGCAGCTGTTGCCTTCGCCAGCGCCTCGAGCTCCGCTGTCATGAGGGGCTGCTCGCTTTAGTTTTATTAAGCGTTTACGCTCTCGCCACGATAATGCAAGTTGCCACTGGCCGTTGGTAGCGTCTTCCCTTGCTGAGTCATTCTCCTCGTCGTTGTCGCTGGTAGATTTCCCCTGTATCACCTCGTCAGGTGAGAGGAAGTTCTCTTCAGCGTCGGCCACAGGTCCGACTTGCGTGTGGATATGGTCAATCGTGTTCATTGGATCCTGGGCTTGTTGTAGGTCATCGTCCGTTGGTATTTCGGCCATCGAGGTGCTATGGTTGGGCCGGGAGCTGGCTGCCGAGGTTCCGTGCTCCGCACCGCCGTTAGGCTTAGCTTGGCGGGCTGGCATGCTCGGGCGTACCTCTTATAGTGTTAGAAGAAGCCGGGTCCGCTTATCCAGAAAAGTGGTATCAGCGTGCTCCTTGTGTCGTCGTACACAAATGCGGCAAAATATGGTAATGGTCACATAATTCTGACCGCTGCTTGGCACGATAAATAAAAGGGCCGACGCGAACACGTCCACATTCCTTGGCGCCACCTGGCGATCTTGCCATACCCAACGTAACGAGCTAAAGATATTCAATGCACAATCCCTTTCTTTCTAGCTTTGCTGAATAAAAACCTGAGCAAGCGTTCTCGTTTTCTTGACTTGCTTTATAGCAACTGTATATTTGTTCTTAATACTTTTTAACACGAAAGGGCAACATGCCGGTCGACTTGGCATTCGAAGTGCGCATTTTATCCACGACCCGCTTTGCAGGCAACTGCTTGCGTATTATAAGAAGATTAGACAAGTGCCGTGTGAACTCCTCCATTCTGCTAACATACGCAGAGCTTGCTTGCAGTCAGCCGTTCTGAGAGTATGTATAACTTGGTCCTATGCGTGAGTGAGACCAATACGCCTCACCTGATATCAAAGGCAATGCCTTCCTTGGCGTCTTGATTCATGATTATGATAATTTTTTATCTACGACACACGGCCAACCTAGAGCATAACAGCACTGCTGTACAAACAGCAAATTCAAATAGGCGTGTCTCACTGCAAAATACACAGCTTGACGTTTCACCGACGCAATCCGTGCCTCTTTTTCTAACCTGGAAAGCTTCCAGCAGTTCACGAGCGGTAGTATCTTTACGTCTGTCCAGAATACTAAGCTCACAAAACCGTGGTTCACACTTGTAAGCTATAGAATGTGTAGGCAGATGCACATTGTCTCTATTAATTACTGAGAATTCGTGCTTCCGTGCTCGATATTTAGCGCACCTCTCGCTTTGACCTGTTTAGGCCTTCCCACACGACAATGGTGTGAGGTAAACGATGCCAGAATAGGCCCTGGTGTGGATATTCTGGCAACCAAGCCTTCTTCTTTTTTTTTTCTTTTTCTCAAAGAATGCGCGGGTACAGGCCCGGTAGTTTTGAGCGGCGCCAAAAAAAAAAAAAAGCCACTAATAAAACGTACTTACCAGCCACCATCTTCATGTTGTGGGAAACCCCACGCACGTAGGGGACTACTTTGGTCCTTATCTCTTTTCGGATGGAGGTGCAAGTTTTTCGTCTGGAGCCCTTTACCTTTTCGAGAGAGTTTCCAAGATAGATTTTAATACCGAGCACGGAGAGCATGCCGCAACGAGCTTATTCAATTGTTCATCAAAATTTTTTCCTGTTTTTCAGGCGCGACACAATAAACCAGTTGTGAGTAGCGCTTTTGGTGCCTGCCCTTTCCGCTGTCCGCGTTCCTTCACGAATTCTGTACAGTATGGAGTGGATGGATGAAGGTGTGGGTTATGGTGGATTAAGTTTTCACCTTAGATCATTTTAACGTGGACGTTGGGGTGTGTTGATAGTCGATTACAAAAAAAAATGCAGCGCGAAACAAAACAGGCGTTCTTACTCATGTATCTTTCTCGTCCCCTTTTACTTCGCGCTGAATTTGTTTTGTAGCCATCTCAGGGTTAGTTAAAGGAACTGTCTACCGCTCGGAAACATTTTTTCAGATTGTGGTGAAAAGAGAAGATCGTTCGTCACATCGGCGGCAACGAGCATGCCTTTGCCCCCATAAAAAAGACTTATATTTTTGATTTGATGTTGAAAACCACGAAATAATGACCGCTAGCATCACCCAACGGCGATGTGGTTCAATCTACTGGTAGGAGAAGAAATCCTCGCAGCTACACTCATTTTGCTTAAAAACGAACATGTATAACTTGAAATTGTATTTTACGCACTTGAGGCCCCTTTCTATTGCGTCAGAAAGTAATTTGTTGCTTATTTTTCTCACGCATCCAAAAAGGCGCCCAGTGGCGCTGCTTGTGGCGCCGTCTTCGATTTCGTGTGCTTCAACACATGCGCTATGCCATGCGGCTCTCCGCGCTGGTCGTACTGTGCCGCTGTATTGTTGTTAGCATGTCTCACATGTGGTGCGCTGTGAAGGCGCGCATTTATTGTCTCTTTTTGATGAATCGACTTGGCTTGTATTGAAGCAGCAGTGCTAAAATAAACACATAGACTGCGATTACAGCAAAACAAGTGTTCTGTAATCGTATAATAAGGCTTCAGTTAACCGCTGGCGCGCTGAAAACTACTGTTATATTCATTACAATAGGGTTCAGCGAAAATAAAGTAATCCTACAGAAACCACGTGTGCTTTCGGCTTTAATTTTTACCGGCACTGCAATCGTCATCGCGTCCACCAACCAGTGTTGTGGGCATGTTTCACGCCAATGGAAAAACACCGATCGCAGATCGAAAAATACTGTTTTAAAAATTTCTACTGGCTTTCCAGAGAAACCGCTGCAAGGTTGGACACTTCGGACGGTATACGCTTTCTATTGCGGTACAAAACAGAAAAGCGATGAAGGACGGTAGACAGACCCTTTAAGGAATATCAGAGATTTCCAGTGACTGGGCAGTGATTCCTGACTGAAAATATGGGCCTGTTATAAGGGCAGCGCAGTCTAACAGAGAGTCTCGCTAAGTCACGTGAAATTTACCTGCCCTACTTACTTGCATACTGCCAAAGCTCGTTGGCACTTCTTAATGTTGGCAAAAGTATGGTTAATGTCGGTTAGTTTTGGCTGATATCTGCTCAATTATAACGAATCTTGCCTAAGAGAACTGAAAGATAGCTAACGTTGCCTAATGTTATAATTGGCAACTATCCTTGTTATATGCATGCCCTTCCTCCTAAAATCCCCGTGGGAATTGACAGTGTGTCTGAAATAAATAAATAAATAAATAAATAAATAAATAAATAAATAAATAAATAAATAAACAATAAATAAATGCAACGTTATGCCTGTTTAACGGTCACGTGTCTTTGCAAGCTAACGGAAATTTTTCCGTACATTGTAGTATTAATGGGGTTTTGTGGCGCAAGGGCGATGTGTGGCCAAACAGCGCCTACATTGTAGTATTAATAACATTATTTCATGTGTATATGGTGTAGAACTGCATGTTGTCTGATGTCTGGACAAATTGAAAATGATATTTCTGTGCTACGCGCATAGCGATGCTCCTAGTCAACTTTTGCATAAACTTTACCCTGGCTGTCCATCGGGCGCATCGCCTTGTTTGTGTCCAATTGTTTTGTTTGTGTTTTTTTGTTTGTATTGCATGAAGATTTATAGTGGGGTTGACTCGTGCTATGCGACCGCACGCTTACTGACAAATGAATAATTGGACCTCGTTAGCTATATTTTTGGCATAACCGGCTTTAGTGAGGCCTGCCGTCTCATCTTGAGGAAATCGGACTCAGAACGACGTGGCGATATATAATATATACATATATATATATATATATATATATATATATATATATATATATATATATAATATAATATATATTATATATAATATATATATATATATATATATATATATATATATATATATATATATATATGGGCTTTGCAAAGCCTGGAGGTGGGCCCTTGTTGCTGGGGCTTTCCCCAATTTCCCCAGGCATATATGCATCTCACGAGTACAGGTACAATATACTTCAAAGATGCATTTCAGATAGGTTACTTAGTATTGCACGAACAAAAGTGTTTCAGTAGAGTACAAAGCACCGAATTCAGAAAATATCGTAGTGGAGAATACAATATTTTGGAAAAAAAGAAGAATTTGGTTAAACTGAAGCGACTTCAAGGCAGGTCCGTAGCCAGCCCCCCCCCCCCCCCCCCCCCCCGAAATTTTGATGACACATGGTGTTTTATCGAAAATAAATCACGAAGATAGGCGTTTTTTTTTCAAATAGTCAAGATTTTGAGTCAAGAGTCAAGAAATAGTCAAAAAAAAATTCCAGGCTACGGGCCTGCTCCAAGGGTATACTTTCTTGAGGAATAAAGGAGGGGACGTTTGGAGGGCGCTCGCGACGTATTAGTGGCGTTTTCTAACAGTGTTTCCAGATCTTTTGTTGCTCATACAGCACAGACGACGCGCGCATGTTGCCGTCACATATGGCTTCTTTTCTGCCGAGCACACTCTTTCGCAGTTCGCTTGCCGCGGCAGATGCTGAAGCAACGACGCCAAAGCCGAGATGCACGATGACCGCTTGCAAGCTGCTGCCTCACTCCGATCCGGCGACGTGTATTCTCAAGCAATAACAGCCGCGATCGTGAGTGTTATTCGCAATTGAATACACGCCCCAGGTCAGACTTCGTTGCTGGCTGTCTTCTCCTCTCGGTGCCGGGTTACCGTTGCGTCGTGTTGTCCCCAGACTTCGGTGTCGCTTGCGCAGCTGTAGCGCGTGTTGACTTGGAACGATCGTTCGACGGGTTCGAATGCAACGCGTGCTTTTTCTGTTTGGGTTAATGGGCTCCTAAACAGCATCTGAAAACACTATTTATAAAAACAAAATAGCCGCCATGGCAGGATGTGTGTCTCCCCTCGTGATATTTCTGGATTTACGCCACTGCCTGAAATGCAAAGAACAAGCGCGTTGTTCTCTCCTGGCGTCTCCAGTCTTTACGGCGAAATTCGCGACGCCGGCAGTATGTTCACGGGACATCATGGGGAAATAAGCTGTCGAGTGGTCCATAAATGAGGAATATCAGATGTGAATTGTCTCTTAGCCTGCTTTGTCATGCAGTCGGACACCCGTTCTTCCTTGTCTCCCATGACTATCGTGCGCGATCAGCCGATTTCACTTTGTTTTGTGCGTTTTCGACGGCGCCAGTGGAGGCGACAACGTTTAGTGCTGACATTGTCCACGTGTTTCAGGAAGAAATAAGGGGCGAGGAAGAGACAGCGCCTGTAGGAAGGTTAATGAAGGCGAGAAAGAAACCATTCTCTCGTCGTTTAACTCGGAGTGGTTTAGGGGCGCCTTAATATAACGTAGCGAAATGAGACGCATTGTAAATGAAAACGCGTCATGGGTGATTTCTATGGGCCGAATATCAGGAGGACGTATCGCCGTCGACAGCACATCGCGTACGAAATCGGTGCCAGTGAAACCAAATGGAAGAATGACGATTTCGCTAAATCGAAATGCGGATTTCTCTCAAGGCAATGGACACGTCTTGACCGCGTAAAAGCAGGTAATACGAATATGGCAAGTTAGGTTTCTCTTCCGCCGAGAGAGGAAATAAGGGTATGCTATTTGGGTGTTGTCTATGACATATGTTACGATCTCCTAGCTCAGCATGCGAACTTTTTTTTAGTTTTTGCCCTGTACTTGATAACAAAAGGCAGTGAGTCAAAGATATGCAAAGGGAAAAAAGAGCACGTTGTTATACCAGCGCGATAGAGCATATCTTCAACGTTATATTTGCAGTTATGTCGCGGTAAGAGGATGAATACTAAGAGGAGAGGCTAGCAGTACTGGAGGTATAAGTCAATAATAATAATAGTAATATCTGGGGTTTAACGTCCCAAAACTATGATATGAGGGATTAAGTCAAATTGGGCTGTTGAGGATGAAGTGCTGACGTCATATGAGCATTCATAAGGAATGAACATGATGGAGTGATGCTGATCCAAACGATACCAAGCTAAACAGAGTTCATTTCACCATTGCTCCATGTAGTGGCACCGCACGAGCTTTCGTGGCAGGGCCTAGCATATGCTGCTCTTACCCGGAAATCATTGCTCGTGAAACTTATGCAGCCACATCGCGCATATCTCGAGTATAACTAGACAGACCCGGTAGATATTTCGCGGGCGGCGCAAATAGGACCGAGGATGCAAGAGGACACGCCAACACAAGCAAACGCACTCAAGATGCCGTCTAGTGTTCACATTTCATGCTTGCTCTAATAGAATCGACTGCACATGTCAATAAGCCATCAAATGCGACATGTTTTTTAGCGCTAAAGAAGGAACTAAAGAAATGTTAAGAAAGAAACGAAGAAGAGAGAATGAGATTTCTTTATTGCCTTCTTTCGCTCTAAAAAAAAATGACGTTATGTGCTTGAGCACCCGCTCGGCCAACAGCGAGTTTTATTGAAGTCAGCAAGCAACTCTGCGATATATGCTCGGATGGCCGATAAAAAAGCACGCCCCCACCCCACTTCCCCCGCCTCCCCCAAATTGACAGGTTTGGCCCTCCCCGGGCATTCGGTAACCGGTTTGCTCTACACGGCTTGTGCCAACAATGCAGCAAGCTCTAAAGATATAACGAAACAGGGGCTGTTCAAAGGTATCAGGGATAAAACTCTGGTGCACGAGAACCGAGTCGCAGAGCGCCGTCCATTCTTGCGCGAAATCAAGAAAGCGGTTCTCCTTATAACGACGAACGAGGTAAAAGCGAGACAAAGAACTCGAAGGAGGCGTGCTCTCGAGACTAATCCAAGCGAACCGTGCAATGCGAGGCCGGTAGAAAGAAGAGACGTCGCATCCAGCAATTGTTCTATAGTGAACCGTGCTCCCCGGCAGTGCTGCGGAAGCGGTAGCGTCTTTTTCCTCTGTGGGATCGCCCCCCCACCTTTCACACCTCTCGTTCTCAGTTATCCCCACCTTCGACCCGCACCTCTTTGTTCAAAGCAACGGCACGCGCAAGGTGGTGAATATACACCTACGGCTATGCGTGCGGCGATGCTAGCGATGCGCTGCGAGAACAGCGGTGTCGGTGTGCTGGGATTCGAGGGCGACGAGTCGAGGAGTGTCGGTGGCTAAGTGGGAGAACAGAGAGAGAAAGAGAAGGCGAGAACGAAGAGTGCGAATCTGCGGTTACTTGCGTTCACCGCGAGCACGAAAGCCATATTCGGCGCTGCAACGCGTGGTGCGAACCATTTGTATCTGTCTCGAATTCGCGACCCCGCGCGAAGCGTCGACGACAACGACTCCCGTTCCGTTCCTCGTTAACGCGGCGGCATCGGAGGCTTCGCGTCGCGAAGATTTTTTTTCTTTTTTTTGCATCGCGGCTGAGGTCTCGCCTATAGCTATACGTGGTTGTTTCTGTCGCGTTTCTCGCATCTTTCTTTCTTCCTTTTTTTTTGAAAGCTTTAATAATGCGAAGCGTTTTTATAGAAAGTGAACCGGGATATTTCGGGACTGTCTCCTTCTCAGCGTAAAAAGGAGTAGAAAACAGAGCTCTTAGCGAAAATTCGGGAATGCTAAACCTCCAGCGATGTAAACAAGGGCGTACATTCTATAGACGACTTGCAGAAATTACAACGCAGCTTTCCTGCACAACAAAAATTCATGCACTATGGTGGTGCCTCCCGTCCTCGCTAGATTGTTACTTGCAAGAACGGGAGCTTCGGCATGTTCGTACTCCATATTAACACCTATAGCGCTCAAAATGAACAAAACATAGCACTGAACAAGACACCTGAGACTGAGTGTGACTTGGCGGAGATAGTATTTAAGCGTGCCTTGCAATCCTGGAACAATCTTGTTCGCTATACTTTTTTCGCCAAACCTGATGTTATCTTCGCCTTCATATCTTAACATTCACGTGTAACACTGACGTTTTAAATGTTCTAATCTCGTACATATGCGTCTGTGTGCGCTGCTGACTGCTTTCTATATTTACTTGTACTGCTTCGCAAAATAAGTCATTCGTTGGAAATTAGCGCTGTGTCCGTCTCGTACAGCTGTGTCTTGTTCCTTTTGTGCGCTATAGGTGTTAATATGTTGCATGCAGTATAGAGTTTCCCGTGTTTGGCCATCACAAGGCTAGAGGGGTGTCTCACCGCCGCTCATTGTGCATTCATGCACAATGGCGGTGACTCTCGTCCTCGCTACACTGCACGTAACGATTCTGGCGAGGACGAAAGGCACCGCCATGTTTGCATCAATTTTCGTTGCGCAGGTAAGCTGTCTTTTAGTCTTTGCAACGCGTCTATAATATATCTATAAAATAATACTCAAGAGGAACTGTGCAATAGAAGATCGGAAGCGTATGATTTTGTACGAAGCCTGCGGTATGGATTGTGCCGCACGTATTCACATAAGGCCGACGTTGGCAAATGTTGGACTGTCGTGACCACCTGATGGTCAATGTTAACTACAGTGTTGGTTAATATTGGCCATCTAGGGGCTACGCTTGTGATGCGTAATTCGGACTAATGTGGGAGATCCGCTTTTATAGCATGGTATTGAAATGGCACGTGTATCATTACGTGTCTTCCTTGCTGAATGAAATGTTTCGTACAGAGCGGTAGCTCATCTTTGAGGAATTCGTCGCATTTAACAGCGGAGTTGTTCTATGGCTGGGCCCGACGACAGATGAGTGTCAAAGGTAGTCACGCTCCGCTTACCAGATACACCCACAGATGGCGTAACTGCCTCAGTCGCGGACGAAGCGGTAGCCGCACAGGGAAACGGGGAAGGGCGGTACGAGCGTCAGTAGGAACTAAAGTGTCTGTATAGCAGAGGCGGCGTGGCAGGGGCTGCCACACCTCCTTTCCCGTGCATATCTACTCTACAAACGACGCGATCGGACTACTACACAAAATCACAGAAAACCACGAGGCAAACGCCTCGTGCATCACCATGCAGGAGCATCACCATGGTGCAGGAGCATCACCATGATTTGGGGACATGTGCACGTAGCGCCATCTCTGGTAGATGACAGCGGTGGCTTGCCGTGACTGAATGGGATAGAGGCGAAAAAAGTCATATCCGACGAAAGAAGCTCGTTATCAAAAACGACACTTTGTTCTGTACAGCAGACTTATTTGAATATTCTGCTAAAATTAGAGTACCGCACTACAAACCGCATGGCTTCCCAGAGTGTTTTTTTTTTATTTAACAATGGGGCCACATGTATTTCTAATGGGCGGTCTTAAATTGTCCTGGGAAGCCACACAATTTGTAGTGCGATACTGAAATTTCGCCAAAATGTTCCAGTAGGTCTGTGCTGTATAGAACACGAAGTCGTTTTTGGTAACTACCTTTTTTAAAGACAGACAGTCAACGAACTTTATTGAATCCTGAGAAGTTACTGACAGGACCCCCTAATGGGAGGTTGTTGTAACCGCTGGCCGCGCCCACGTGGACAGAACGCCGTGACGCTCCGCCCTTTCCTGCGAAGCCCTAGCTTTTTTAAAGAGATATGATTTTTTTTTCGCTTATTTCCCATTCAGTTATGGCAGGATGCCATGTCTGCCGCCTAGAGACGACGTTAAGTAGAGATGTTCCTAAATCCAGGGAATGCTCCGCTGTTTCTGCGGATTTCACACAGGGTGGAACTGGGGTAAGTCTTTCTCTTTTGTTCTGCTCCATTGGGAGGTAGCTAAGGAAATTCTATACACGTATTTATAAGTTTGAACGACTTTAAGTATCTAAGTCACAATACTGAACTCAAGGGGGTAAACAGAGAACAGTTGTTCGCACAGTCCACAAGATTTCCGTTTTTCTTTAGCAAATAAACACTCCAAATTCGGGGTCAGGATTATCGGACAAACCCTCCTGGGAGGCTGCCATGCGCAGCATGGAGCTCAACAAACAACTCCTGGCAGTCCAGAGGGCCCGGGACATCGCCGAGAGGCTCCAGCTTCCGGCACCTTCCTGGGTGGAGCCACCTGGCTGAGCTAGCGGGACCTCCAGTCGCGTTCAGCTTCTGCCACTTTTGGACCAAAATAAAGTTCTGACTCACTCACTCCAAATACCGAATCACGCGAACCGGAGGAGCATCCTACAAACCTCCGTCCCTCAAAAAATCTAACATCTACAGTTTCGCATTGAATCAATTTCACGATTTCGCCGGCCAGGCGAGTGGAAGGCATGGGAATGGTCGCAAGACGTAGGGGCAAGGACGAGGAAACGTAATCTGGCGATAACAAAGGCCCGACAATCCGTCTATCCGTATAGGCCCGGTACGACGGCGAGCGATTTTCACGTTCGATAAGTCTTGATGCAGGGATGACTCACCGCCCTTCTTCGCTCGTATCTTCTTTTCTTATCTTTTTTTTTTTTTTGCACTGAAGAGCAGGGCTCTCGTACTCCTTTCGCGGGGCGATAACGAGCGAAGTAACGAAGATAAAAAAAATAAAGCGATTGTCACAGCCTTTCCTGAAGGCTGACACCGAGGTACGAGATCGTGAAGAAAATCACGAGGTTCAGAAAGGGAGGGAAAAAAGAAGAAATGGCGAAGTAAAAGGAGAACGAAGAAATAAGATCGTAGCAGCTCGTTGTTTCCGTGTTCGGTGGTCTTTACGGTCCCGTTGGGCTCAGCTTGGTTCCTCCCAAGGAGCAGCCGCACGTACCTTTGTTTGTTCGGTGACACTTTGTTAGCGCGGTCGCGGGGGTTGAACATGTGTCCGGCGGTGTTTCCGCGCCGCTCTGTGTTCCCCGGACTATTTTCCTTCGCTTTAATTGCTTTTTTTTCCCTCTCTACCCCACCTTTTTACGGTTGAGATTGAACCTTCTCCCCGAACGCAGTGACTCGAACGAAAGCCGTTTAAAAGGACCCTTTCTGCCGCGCAGGCCGTTCGGTTCTAACTACGTATTTTTGTTGCGATTGTTTACGCTCCTTCTTTCACGCGAGTCTTCAGGCATTGTGGTGCGGGAAAACCCGTTCCTTTACGTTTGTCTATTTGCTAAAAACCTGCAGACTTGAAGTCAAGACCGTCGTGTTGTGTTTTAGTGTTCGAGTATTACCGTACTCGGAGTTGCTGGGTGGAAACTGAACGCACTCGAAAATCGCGGCTACTTCCATTGTTCTCTAGAAAAGGAGTAAGCTTTATTGATACGAAATAGGAGTGGGAATGGGGTAGCCAGGCAGAATATATGATTCAATCGCAAATGTGATTTGCGATTGAATCATATATAAACATTGTACTCTCTAATTAAACCACAATATGCAATGTCTGTAACGGATCCTTTACTAGCCATATCGGCTACGGATCCGGATGTTCTCGCAGAAATTTTTGTATATCATTTCAGTGAAAATAAAAACATTCTTCTTGAATAGCGAGTAATTCAAACGCTACGCCCCAATACGAGGCTTTCAATCAAAGCACTTGCAGTTTTAGCTGTGACCCCCTTAATCGTCTAAGGGGGGCAACATAGTTATCGGTCGGACTTTACTCGGTCGGACTTGTACCCTCATTGTTCAGTGTTCAGCATTATGGCTATGCAGGTGTTTGCGATGACCGGAAAGCGGGGGACCAAGGGCAGGCCACTGCGAGCAGGGTGTCACTGCTTCATTTTGATTTTGGCATCCATCGCGAAGCTTGTGGTCTTTCGGACTTGTCCAACAGGAACTGGGGGAGGGGGCTGTCACTGCGTTTAACCTTGCACCCCCCCTCGCCCCACCCCTTGAATAAAGCACGCTGCGCACGCCTACGGGAATATGAATGCGTTCGTTCGTGATAGATAGATAGATAGATAGATAGATAGATAGATAGATAGATAGATAGATAGATAGATAGATAGATAGATAGATAGATAGATAGATAGATAGATAGATAGATAGATAGATAGATAGATAGATAGATAGATAGATAGATAGATAGATAGATAGATAGATAGATAGATGAAAACGAAAGGCAGGGAGGCCAACCTGGTAATAGTAACTGATTTGCTACTCTGCGCAGGATTGGGGAAACGGGGGTCGGAAAGAGGACAGAGAGACAGATAAAATTAAAACGAAAAAAAAAGCACACACAGGCAGGGCGTTCCAATCAGAGTCGTTCTGATGGAGCAATGCGTTCGTGAAGGCAACTAATAGTCGTAGATGGCCTGCCAACGTTTGTTCAAATCGAGTAAAACGAGGCGATAGTTGTAATTCCATACCTGGACTAATATTTCATGTGGGCACAGCATCACCCTTTCACATTATATAGTCACGTACAGGACAACCAGAGAAATTAAAAAAAAAGAATACTTTTCGTGCTTGTGTCGCGGTCCGCAGTGCCTTCAGCGATAAAATTTGCTTTCGCACATTTCTGCAGCAGTAATCCAATCAGAGCTATAAGATTCATTCCAAAACATAACCCTTAAGAGCAAACATTTCCAGAAAAATTACATTGCTAATGTCAACTAGCGGAACGCGGTGAGCAGTTCGCTACAACATATAGCTCAAGGAGTCGCTCAGCTTCGCGTTCATTGGCTGTATCGAAGCTTGTTGAGATGACAAGGTACGCAGCGACGTCCACGAACGGAAGCGGGCAGACAGGAATGAAACCGTAGACGTGACATTACCGTTCGCTGCTCCCTTCAGAATTCGAGAAGGCAGAACGTTACCGCGCTTGTCGTACCGCCCTGTGGGGCAGCTCAGGAAATAAGGCAGAGTGTTCGGGAAAAAGGCAAAAACATGAAAATGGTTCCCAAGCTGAAGCAGTGTATGAGCATAAGCGAAATAAAGTTTTGAACAAAGGACACGAAAAAAAAGGTAACCTCCAGCAAAGGGGACTGAAGGAGAGGTAACTCTAGACGGTTAGGGATGAGGGGAGCGAGAGTTTTTTTTAATGAAAAGGGAAGTAGAAATAAAATGGGGAGAATTTGGGGAGCAGGGGGAGAGCAGTTAACAGAAAGAACAAGAAAGTCCTAATAGAAAGGTGTCATTTGGCGCAGGGGCCAAAAAAGAAAGAAAATATAAGACCGTACCAAGTGCAAGAGGCCGGGAAAGTGAGACGTCATAAAGAAGGAAAGATAATAAGGACGCAGAAGCGAGTGGGAAGAAGACGTAAGGAAGGAGGTGCAGATGACAAGGCTGGGGAGAAGCGATACGGGGAGGGTGAGAGTGCCGACGAGCCGTCGAAATAAAGAAATAAAAAGCGATAGCGAAAGAGGGAAAAAAAATCGGCGGGGTCGCCCGAGAGTGCAATAAAAAGCAGCGAATAAAAAATAAAGATTCAAAGATAGTGAGGAACCCGGAATGGTGCGCAAACTCTCCCTGAGAACACGCCGAGAACGTGAAGGGAGGAAAAAAAAGGAAAGAGGCGAAGAAAAAAGGAAATTACGGAGGAACAGGGACGAAGGAAAAGGGACGGGCTGGGGCGAGGGCACCTGTTTGCACGTCGCGATCAATAGAACCTCTTGTTGCGCAGAGACGAAGCGAGCCGGGACGGCGGGACCTCGGGAGTTGGGAGAGGAGGAGGAGCCAGAGCTGGTGGAATAGGGAAAGGGCCAGGCTTGCGGCGTAGGGAGATGAAGTAGGGAGATGAGGAAAGCAGAAACTACGCGGGAGGTACGAAACGGGAGGCTCGCTCGCTCGCTGGCACGGAGCGTCTTCCCGACAACGGAGAAGGGACGCCGCGCGCGCGCCGTACTTCTCGGGCTGTGTGTAGTTCTGTGTAGCTCGGGGGGATTCCGTTTCCCATAACTTTCCTTTTGTTATGGTCTTGCTTTCTCTTCATTGTGCATTTCTTCCCTATCTATCCGGCTGGTCTATCCCCGTATGTATAAATAGATACGGACATGGACAGTAATGCGTTCTTTCTCTTTGCCGGCCGCCGCGTTTGATTTTGTGCCAGTCGTCTCCCGAGCCGTTGTGTTTCTTAGAGATGAGAGAGGTGCAGTCGTCGTGTGCGATTTGCTTGCCTTTGTCTCGGGGCTGCGGCCCGTGTGCTCGAAGAGCGAGAGACCAGCAGGGTCGGGGGAAGAGAAGGGAAAAAGGGGATAGCACCGAAATGCAGTGAGTGGGTGAAGGGAAAGACATCTGGCTTGGAATCGTATATTTTTTCGTGCGGCTTTGTCCTCAGGCTTTGTCCGTGCGTGTTGGTGTCGGCAAGGGGGGAACGGGGGTGGAATTGCACAGCTACACTGTGGATTTTCTTCTTCTGCTCGGGTGTGGGTTCGGGAATAATAAGAAGAAATTAGAGAACGCCAGAGGAACGCAGTACAATTCGGATACTGTCGCGCGCATTTTGCGCGAATGTTTATTCGCCCTCACGCACGGGATTTTGTTTGTTCTTCCCTCCAACTCCAGTGGCTAGCTTTCGGTGGATTCCATAAAATACAATGCCGCGATAAAAGACAAAAAAAAAAAGAAAGATGAAGAGGGGGTGTATTGGACAGCTTCCATACATGTCTCGGTGCTTGAGTGGCCTATCTACGTTCGACCGACTACGACTGTTTTCTTTGGCTGTGGTCTGAGGCCTTTGTTGCAATTCTGATTTTATGTGCGTGACTTCGTATGAGCGCAGTCACGCAGAGCTGGCACTGCACCGAACGTTGAACTTTCGATGCGTTTCGTTTATCGGAAAGGCGTTTTTGTGCTCCTCGGGAGAGATTTAACGCCCGCTACTTCGACTGGCATTGCGTGTGCTCTGCCAAGTGCTCCGGTGTTTCGACTAACAAGTCGAGTTTAATTACAAAGAGCGCATTATTTGAAACGAACCTGAAACTGTACTTTTCTGGAAATCACAAGTTATAGTGATTTTTATGGCGCTCGCGTTACCGAGAAGTCGTGGTTTTGGGACGTTAAACCCCAGATATTACTATTATCACGTTACCGAGAAGGAATGGTGAGGTGGCAAGTGATACAACAGCGTAATTTGAAGCGTTAAAAACTGAGCTGTTGAGATACATGTGTTTCCTATGTCTTATATCTTGCACTGCCGGCTAGCTTTAGAAGCAACCCTTCTAACGACTGCATGCGAGATGTGCTTCTGGTTTTGACGTAGTCTTCATCAATTTTTTGTGAAACTCTCCACGGTTCATTCAACTCCGTGTTTGGAAGTCGTTAGTGACGGCCAGCCTGATGAAACGTGACACTGTGAGTGGAGGACGTGGTATATACGTGGGACTTCAAGGTATTGATGCTGCATACCTTCGAAGTTTAAAATAACAGAAAGCAGGGCTAGTTGGTGGGCACTCATGTTGTACGGTGTTTGTGTTGTCTTGACTTCTCCCTTGTGTCCGTGTTTGCACGCCCAGTCTTTCAGAATGAATAACTTGGAAGCGTTGCGAATAGGGATGCACCAGTAGTGGCGTTAAGAGGCATTTTTTATAGCCGATTCTTGATTTCTGAAGCGCATTAACTTACAATATCTCGGTAAAAAATAAATGCGCAAAAAGAGGTATTATTCGCTCTTCACCGAGTGTTCAATTTACTCGGAGCTGTCACCAGCATCTAGAGGGAGGTCACGTGCCTCGCTTTTACAGACGCTATCCTCCTCTAATTTCGCTCCCCCTCCCCGTTGTCCGCGTAGCACCACCTTCGGCGTCCTGTAGCCAAGACCTCCCCCACCCCACCCTCTCCTTTCTTTTTTCAATACCCTCGTAGCACCATCTACAACGACGTGCAGCCGAGTCTCAAAGTCTCGTGCCACCCTTTGAACTTGGTGCCTCTCTAATTTACACTTCTCTTTTTTCCATTTTTTTTATTTCTTCTCTTTCGGTCACGTCTCCTCTCTGGCTCGACTCTTCCCGTCCAAGAATGACGGTCGGGTCGGGGGGTGCGGCTGACGACGCGATGGCTCGAAATTGAATCTCCTATACCAAAGGAAGCTGCCGACGAGGCCACCACCACGCCGGGAGTTAATCAAACAAAAGACACACAGGCGCGCGACGCGCCTGCGGATCGAGTGATAATAAATGCTCGACAAAGGACTTGAACCAGAGCTCTGTCTCGTCCCTCTTCCCACGGAGGGGATTGGGGAAGCGAGGGCTCGAAGAACCTGGCCGCAGAGTGGGAAGTTAGGGAAGAGAAACGAAGGGAAGAACGGGGGAGACGACGAATTTACTCGCCCTCTCCTACCCAGCAGGAGCCAGCTAGGCGATGCTGGCGGAGGTGTCTCATATTTTAACTCTTCCCAAGACGAGAAGCTCGCGGACAGCGTACACTGGCGCGCACAAACCGGTGTCTCCTCCTCCGCTAGTCGCAGTAATGACCTTCCGCACACTGCACATTCCTGTCTTCCCTGCTTTTTTTCCTTCTTCCCACTTTTCAACGCGAGTGACTGTCTTCTTCACCTTTATTCCTTCCTTCCCTCTTTCCCCTTAATATTTCTTCATCTTTGTTTCTTTTTTAGGGATGTGTCAAAAGCAGTCTTCCCTTTGGTCCCCCGTGCTTTCATAACCTGTTTCTGTCTTTCCCCAGGAACTCTGAGACTTAATGAGGATGTATGCGCGCTTACGCGTGCTTGGGGAAGAAAATAAATAGTGGTTCCTGTCGTGTTCGCGCTAAATACGGCCGTAGCGCTCGCTAAAGCGGAGTGCGGCATTTGGGGATGGACCCCGAACAAAGCATTACGCCGCGGCCTTACGTCGTCAGAGAGCTTGTTGGGGAAGTTGGTTATGGAAGGCGGAGAAAAGTAGGTTTCCAGTGGAGTTTATAACCACGTTGAGCTGTCGCATTTTTCAATGCTCCTCGAAGTGTGACTTTAATGAGTGGGAAATCAAAGAGCAATGAAGCAGAGAACTCATTTTTCAAGCGGAGCTTGTTACGAGTTACCGATTTCGACGACGGCGTTGTCGTATGCGAAACGCCCGGTGTCGGTCGGGTACATAAATTGGGTCCTTGAAGTGTGCCGGTGACACGCGTATTTGTACGCGCCATTTTTTGATAATGGATGCTCTCTCGATTGTGGGCTTGCCGGCGATCAGCCGTTTCAGATATGGCTATCTGATCTCTTATCGAGGTCACTTCTCACTTCACGTTGACGCCCTGCTGCCTTTCGTCGTTGCATTTCATTGTTTCACGCATGACCATCGCTGTTGCTTGTAGCAACAGAAGTGTCGCGCTCCTAACCACGTGGGTAAATGTCCAATTCCCAGCATGGAGGGAGGAAAAAGTTTAGGAGGGAGCATTGCACAATGCGGTAAAAAGAAAAGAAAAATAATAGGTCAGGTACGCACACGCCGAGGGCCGCTTGCCCTTTTTTTCGCGATAGGGAAGGGTTCCTAATGTTCTTGCTCTCGGCAGTGTACATTAGTGAATGCGAAATCAAAACCTGATGAAACCGAGAAGTAATTTTCATTCTTGGAAGTGTGAAGCGGCCTTGTGGCCGTGTGGTTGGTGGTGTAATCATCTGGAAGGCGAACTGGACTGCTGCGTCATAGCATTGTACTCGCGAGAGGGAGCCACAGTGAGCGAGGTAGAGAAGGGCGGCCGTCGCACTCCACAGGCGCGGCAGGGGCTTCGAACAATGCGCGTAGTGCCAGACCTATCGCTACAAGCCACTTTAAGCCAGCCATCTGATTATAACTGGCGGTATACTGCAGGCGCAGACAGGGTTCCAAGGAACGTGAAGCACCGTCAAAAATATCCCAAATCTAGATGATGTGTTGCAATTAGGAATCTGAAAGGTCTCAAATAGCGCCATCCAACGAAAAAGAAGGACAACTGAAGGACAACTGTCGGCAGTAGAGTCAGTCCCATAGTGAACCATGATACGGGCCGTTCCTATCGATGACGATCAAGGCGGTAGTGGTTAAACTATGTGGTGAGGAGGTTACGTCTTACGAAGGTGGGCGACGAACTGTGCATAAAACAGGGGACGAACACGACAGTCGCAGTTTGAAGAATTCTTTTCGTCAAAAAGTAACTACATGCAGCTTACGGAGACTTGAGAGCATATTAAGTTTTTGAAGAACGATTCGGTTTCGTATTGATCAGGGGCTACTTAATTCTAGAAAGCCGACTGCTCAGTGCGACTTAAATATAGAGACTGACGTTGACACTGCGCAGCATCTGCTTTTTATTTGTCCTCAGTGCACGCTGCATAGTACCTTTCCCAGACGGTTATATTAGGAATTAATAGGTTAGTCGAAGGTTACTTGAAGGTGTCATTCCCTTAGCACTGCTGCCACTCTGTCGCAGTTTTTCGTTATAAGTCATGGTTTAATATATTATTTTCTGTATGAATTTGCGCATGTCCTTGATCATTGTTTCACAGGGACTTAATATTTCTTAGAGAAAATGATAAATGACATTGTTTCTGCTCCATAGCGTAGTATGCCTGAAAGGCTGACCGCATGCCACGCAAATTTGTATGGGTGTGTGTGTGTGTTTTAACCGCCAACAACGCAGCCGAGAGCAGCAGGAGTGCTGCTGTGACTGTTAAAGGCACTGTAGCCTTTGTGCGGACGATTGTGTAGTCGATTGTGCGGACGATTTTTTCGACTTTGTTCGTGTCTGCGTGCCCGTTTATCTCGGCTTGCTTCCTTTCTCCGCCTCCTTTACCCCTTACCGTCTCTTCAAGGTTAACTATAAGCTGACTAAACGCTACCTTGATAACAATTGCCTCTCTCCGATCTGGTCTGTAACTTAACGCGTCGCCTAGTTAACACGGAAGTTTTTCTTTTTTTTGACATCCGCTCTTGCGAGACTTTCAGCACCTTTGCCAATGCGAGCCGGTTCGCGAGCTCACCTGTCTGACATTTACTGTTCACATTCTGTCGCTCACTTAACTAACTGTCACCTCGCGACCAGCTCAATATCGCGGCCTTTTTATTTCGTGCCGTCTTCTTCTTGCCTTTCTCAAATGAACGTTCGCACGTGCCGACCAAACGATTGTTGTCCTTTCCCATAAACCAGCGACAGAAAAAGCCTTTGCGTCCCGTCCAACCCCACGAAACGAGACGTTTGCTGAACGGGGCATGAAATATCATAAAGGCGCCCACGCGTCGCGTTGACGTGCCTCGTGTTTAGTGGGTCACGGCTGCGCGCGAGTCAGCGTATACGGTATGTACCGGGTCGCATGATACGACCGCTGCGCTCATACTGCGCCGCGTGTTATGTGTTATTGCAGCCGACGACGGGGACAGAGGCCACGTGTCGCTGATTTCGAAGGCAATGGATATTCAAGCAGCCGTCGGAAGATATTTGACCTTCTAGACACGCAACGTGGCATGACGTTTTTGTGTTTTATATGACCGATATTTTTAGCAGCAGAGCGCTCTAAACCGGCCGTAATCTGTTCAACGTGAACAAAAAACTCCGCTCCGCAATGACATCCCCACGCATTACCTAGGAACCGGTTCCACAGCTGTGCGCCTGCTTCGCTGGCCCACCACCAGTCCACCTGCCTGGACACTGCGCGCAATCGCTCGGTCGCGCCAGACGTGACGTCACGGCCAACTGCGCATGCGCTCCTTCGTTCTGTATAAAGCAGGCGTGTCGCTGCGGCACGTGGTGGCAGACGCAGACGTTGGGAGGTCGACGAAGGTTCGCACTGCCGATGAGGAAGCCGCTTACCGGGAATCGTGGCGCGCTGCCAAGCGAGACTGCGGAACTCGACTTTTTTAAAGTATTCCACGACGTAGTACAGCCGAAACGGCGACAGGAGAATGTGCTGGACTCTACTGGAATTTGGCGTATCACTTCGTATAACTTGGTATGACTTCGTATGGCCAGGGCTAGAGCACTGCACGGGCCCGGGCCTGCACGGGCCCGGGCCCGGCCCGGCCCGCGGGCCGGGCCGTCCGAAGCGTTTTCCGGCGGGCCCGGGCCGGGCCCGGGCTTGAAGCCGCGGGCCTGGGTCGGGCCCGGGCTTGAGGGTGCGGGCCGGGCCGGGCCGGACTCGGACCCGCTCATTAAAAGGCGTAAGTCGGGCCTTCGAGCACACGCGAATGCTATGCATTCCATGGTCTAAGGTATGCTGTGCCAAGCTGAAGTGACACGTATATATATATATATATATATATATATATTAACAGCACTAACAATAGGCCAGATCACGGTTGTTCCCATGGGAGGCATAAAGATTTCGGTCTTTTATTCGAGGTTCACACATACGATACATTTCATTTATATTCCTTGGTATTACGTGCCAAAACCACGATATGATTACGAGGCACGCCGTAGTGGCACCGGATCAATTTCGACCACCTCGAGTTCTCTAACGTGCACCTAAAGATAAGTATATACACGGGTGTTCTTGCATTTCGCCCCCACCATATTGCGGCCGCCGTGGCCGCGGGAATCGCACCCGCGTCCTAGGACTTAACAGCGAAAGAGCTTAACCGCTGAGCTACCACCGTGGGCAAAGCAACATTTCGATGCATGTACATGCCGGAGTGTCCGTCCGATCGCCCACTACAAAGCGCATGGCATCATTAATAATCATCATCAACAACTATTATCCTCTAGAGGGCCCGGGTCGGGCCTGGTCATGAATAAGCGCGCCCTGGATTAGTTTAGTAATGAACGCCCGGGCCGGGCCCGGGCTTGGAACGACGGGCCCGGGCCGGGCTCGGGCTGGGTACGGTCAAGTTCGCCCGGGCCTGGGCCGGGCTCGGGCTGGGTTCGGTCATGTACGCCCGGGCCCGGGCCGGGAACCACGGGCCCGGGCTGGGCTCGGGCTTCATAAAGCGGGCCCGGGCCGGGCCCGGGCCGTAAAATCCGGCCCGTGCAGTGCTCTAGCCAGGGCCACCTAGGAACCGATCCGTACCGCTGTGTCCTTAGCCTTGCGCCATTAGTGCAAGCTATGCCTGGCTTTATTTTTTAGATGCGAAGCAGCTTTTGCGCTGGGCTTTGTCCGTAGTTCCATTGGCGACCGTCCGCTTTATAAAACCTAGCATAGCCATCTGTAACGCCATCTGTAACATATTGAGCGCGCGCTCGCGCCAAGGAGAAGTCTTCGTCTTGTTCTTTGACCGCCCTGATGATGATACGTGCAGAGGGCACGCTCGCGCCAAGGAGAAGTCTTCTTCGTCTTGTTCTTCGACCGCTTTGATGATGATACGTGCAGAGCACTTTAGGGGCCAGGGCTGCCGTATGCTGTCCTAGCTTGGCGTAACGCAGACAAAACCACGTGTGCTGGCACGCGCAAAGACGTTCGGGCCTGTGTAAGGGGCTGGGTAAGACGCTGTGGCCTCTCCCCCTTACACTCTCTCAGCAATCATGTGATGGCGTCAGGGAACGAGATTCTGCAGACGCGCGATGAAACCGCGTGGCGTGCTTCAGCAAGAGTTCGGGACGCGATTCGGGCGCAGATTGAGCTCACGCGCTGCGCACTAGGTTATAGAAGCCGTAGACCAACAGTCCATAATAACTATCACAACGATGCGGTTCCTTATCGTACACTCAAAGCACTGTACACAATGCAGAAGCGTTGAATGTTGAATCGTCGAGCGGAATGAAACACAGTACAGGAAGAACATTGGTTCTTAAGCAATTACATTTTTGGTAAACAAAAAAGAACAAGCGAAGAAAATAACCCCCGAGAAACACTCAAACCTAGGTAACAAGCCACTCTTTTTAGGGGCGAAGCTCCTTAAGGCGGCACCCGTTCGTCCCTCGTAGTCGTAGTCGTAGTGCGTGACCAGTCTTACGCTTTGATCTCCAAGGTGGTGCCGGTGGGAGATTTTTCCTGTGCGTTGTTGAACAATAAAAAATTCGCAGCGGTAGCTAAAAGCCGACTTCTTCTGTCTCTCATTCCCATTAGCAGCCATTGTTTACCTCCAAGGTAGTGCCTGGTGAGATTTCTCCTGTGCGTGATTAAACAATAAAAATTTTGTTCAAAACGCCGTTGATTGATGAAATAAACCAACGAAAGACGCCAGATGTTTTGTAAAAGCAGAACGGAAGAACGCCAGATGTTTCTAAAGCAAAACGAAAAGACGCCAGCTGCTTAACGAAAGACGCCAGATGTTTTCTAAAGCAATGGTTTTCTAAACAATGAAAATTCACAGCGTACATGTAAAATTAAAGTGAGCTGCAAGTCGTCATAACTCATCGAACCTTTAGTATAAACGCGCCCGGTCTCACGTCGGTGATGATGTACTGGGCAGAATTCACGGAAGATTCACGGTTTACCGATGAACCTCCGCAGCTTCGCCCACTCATCATCATTCACTCCGTGGATATGCTGTGATTTTTTTTTCTTCTGTTCGTGGAAGCTGCATCATATGAGGGGAACTTATTTGCCTACGTCCACTCTTTTTTCTTGCCACTCCATTTTCTGTACGAACGTACGCACGCGCGTAAGCACGGACGTACTATAGTTCCAGTGCGCGAGGATCTCACTATAACACCAACCGAAAGGAAGCGGAACATTTCCTACGAGAGGAAATTTGAGTTGGAACGCGCGCGTTCCCGGGTACAACGCCGCTCTCGAAAGTAGCATTCCGAGTTTCCCGCGAGCCGAACGTAAACGAAGTGCAGTGAAAAGGGAGCGAAGCGTCGTAGTTGTTCGCTCGTTCGCTGTTGCCGAGAGAACGAAATAGATACAAATAAATTACAAAAATACGGAGCTGAACCCTGGCGCTCATTCGCTTCCTCGCGTTTCCTCGAGACCTCTTGTTTTGGTAGAGATCTTCGAGAACGAAGACAGTTGAACTGCGGTGAGAGGAAAGAAAAAAGATGTTTTCGGGAAGACCAGCAGAAGGACGTCGCTTTGATTTGTTATTTTGTCGCATTTCCTCGTCCTTCGTGCGCGTTGAGTCGCGACAGTTCGCGTGGCCGGACTTTGTTGCAAGTGAAAGTAATGAAGAGACTCCTTAAAAAAAAAATTAAAATTTAAGGCAGCCTTGCACTAGTGGCGCCAAGCCTGAAAGATGCGCCGAGCTGGGCGGCCTGCCTTGTTTCTGTATATTTTTCTTTTCTTTCTTCCTCTCTTTCTCTTTGTTCGTTCTATCTCTTTTGTTGTCTCTGTTTATTTCCTTTTCTGTCTTTCTCTTTCTTCCCTTTCTTTCTCTATATTTCTCGCTTCCTCTTTCTTTCTATCTCCTCCTCTCTGTTTCTTTGAGTCTCTTTCTCTCTGTCTTGTTCTCTCGCTTTTTTCTATCTCTTCTTTTGTCTGTTTCTTTTTATATCGTTCTGTTTCTGTTCATTTCTTTCTCTGTCTCTCTATCTTTCTTCTGTCCTCCTTTCTTTCTCTCTATTTCTCTCATTCTGTTTCTTTCTATCTCTCTCTTTCTCTGTCTCTCTCTCTCTCTCTGTACTTCTTCTCTCGCCCATAAGATTTTTTGCAACCAACGCCGGACAAATAGGCGTACGTGCTTCGGGAGCGAAGCAGAATATGAAGAAGAGGGCGACGTTGTAAAAGAGGACGACGAGAGCGCGTGCCGGTTAATGATGATGATAGTTTTCTGTTCGCTCTTCATGGGCTAACGGTCGGCTTAAACAGCTCTGCAGCCGAAAAAGAAAGAAAAAACTCCACTAACCACCTTTCGACATGTAAAACTGCTTATCGCATTCCGTGTGATACTTGGGGACAGTCAGCTGTGACCACTTGAGATTTGCGCTTGAGCAAAATATGCGAACGCACAGTTTTACGTGCGGTCACGTCTTTCGAAGAGTACGCAAAACAGTTTCTTTTTAATATTGGGCTAACGCTTTATACACGATGCCACTGATCGTGTTGTGAAGTTAATATTTCGTGCTTGCAGGTTTTAAGCATCACCTCTCAAGATGTCCCCATCTCTTTTTAAGCCAATTGCAGTGTAGCATGCTAGAAGCAAACTACTCTACTTCGGTGACTATTTAGGCTTTGAATGTCTGTACCGCAATGGCAGTATTTTCTATTTATTCCATTTGTGGTGTTTGTTTGTCTTCCCTGCGAAGGTCGCTCATGCCCACTCTGCGGAATTTGCCAAATTGAAGATCGGTTTACAGCAGTGTAGAAGAAACTTGTGTTTAAGCCTCGTTCATTTTCGTCTATAGGGGCAACGAAAATGCCAGAGTCGATGTTATGGTCCCTCGCTCCGCAGCGTGCGACGCGAGACTACTCTGCCACAGAGCGTACGCTCTTCACCTTACCAACGGCGAGCTATTTATAAACACAATGTACCATTGCTGGTACTCAGAGCTCGGTGGCTTCAGCGTGTTCTTGTTATCACTAACGAGATGGCGCGGAGGGCGCGGAGAGCGCCTCGCGCGTTGCGATGCGAGTGCGCCTCTACAGAGGGTGTCTCTCGTGCGCGCGCGCTTATCTCGTGATGGGGTTGGTTTTTACTTCTCGTGCTTTCACCGCAAGTTTCCGTTGACGTTACAGAGAGCATGAAGGTCACTTCGCTCACTGCAGCGGCCGCGCGTTTCCGAAAGGAGCGCTCTGCTCACGCACAAATAAGTAACAATTGTTGCAGTTGTTAGTTCGCGCTCGTCATGTGTATATTCTTTTCAAACGTCCTTTCTACTTTAGAGCGCGCTGCAAGTTTAGAGCTGCTTGCCATTCTTTGTGTGACATTACAGTTTGTTGGTATAACATTCATTCCTTCGCCCTTGTGGCGAAACTATGCACAATTAACGCTCAACTACCCATTTGAAGACACGTTTCACTTTCGTGTTATACTGATTCCTATGAAAGGTGGATCAGACATGTTTTGTTTTTTTTGCGCGCACCTAGTTTGTACGCACCTAGTTATGCGCAGCTAGCATAAATTCAGATGCCAAAAGGAAGTAACTGACCAGAATACCTGTTGCGCGCCAATTGCTCTTAAGTATGACGTGTAACCGAAGTGTAATCGATTTATTAGCCTATATAAACAGCCTCAAATGAGTTGTTTGTAGTTTGGGTCGGGCCCCTGTTACCAGTGAAATTGTTCACGTTTCAATCATGACCGATAGTGCACACGCTTTTTTTTAAATTGCACCATTTCCCGCTAAAGCGGACCATGAGGCGATGCGAAGCCGCAGCACATGCACGATCGCGTTCTGTTGGCGTTCGTTGGGCATGCTACTGACACGGCCGCTATATGAAAAAAAACAAAAAAAAACAGGTGCGGCCTGCTGCGTGGCGCCGAAACGGCGTCCGGGGTCTAGTTCTCCTTGCGCCCGCACTGGCGCCACCACACTGGTACAGCTGTTCACGGAGAAGCGCTTCGACAGCCGCGTTTGTACGCCCGACACTTACTCCAATCAGGCCGTAGATAACGCGTTTTATAGTTACACATTACAGGTTGAATATTGAAGTCGTTATTAGAACTGCCGATTACCCCACATGTGTGAACAGTATGCCCTAGGAGTACCAGTGTTTTGTAGAGTGGGCCTCAATACCCTCCACGAATGCCGCCCGTTTGACTCACCTTAAATGAAAAGTGTCACTCAATCACTGATTCCGTTAATGGGCAGGTAGTTGCGGGGCAGATTACAAGGGCTGACTTATCGGCCCACCGAAACGCACCACGAACGCACACAAAATTTAAACCTAGGTCCTGTTAGTGCGCCAACAACTGCCGGTTGTGGTCCAAAGCAAGAGTTAGGGCCAGGAGTTGACAACACAAGCAAAATATATTCTCAGTTAAGGCAGTACAAGCATCACGCAAACATCCACAATCGGCAGGTATAAATTACAACTCACAACATCGCTTAGTGGTGTTTAAAACAACGGGAACAAACTTACCGTGCTACAAATGCACTCTCATCCATTACAAACTATCCAAGAACACTTAAAGGTCTTGAATATTCACCAAACGTGTGCAGCCCACAATTCTTCGAACGTTTCTGGAATATTTCTCTTCCAGGAAACACTCAAACGAACTCCAGCTCTGGTCACCGTCATTCGGCGACACTCTTCTAAACAGTGCTCCCACGGTGTCATCACTAGATCATCCAAGATCGACTGAACGCACTACACGACTCACACGAACAACATAACGACATAACTTCTTCGCCGACTTCACCATACCGTCCTACCCTCCGTCGTCTCTCGTTTGGATCCTTCCCGGTTTCGCGACCATTCCAAGTGATTGTTCGGCTCGTAGCACGTAGCGCAGCGACAGCTAAGGGAAAGGGATTCGTCTCACCGGTTCGTCTGCGGAATCGGTCGGTTCCACTTTGATTCCTTTAATTCTCCGATCTGCGCGGGTGTGAGGCTGTCGCGACCGCGACGGCGTCTTCGGTGAAGAGGGTAGGGGCTCGCCCTGGGCGCCTTTTGATGCTCGTCTTTTTTTTTCGTTGCGCGCACCCGTTGGGGGTAACAGTCGGCGCAGTGGCTTGATGCTGTCGTCAGGATGCGGCGGCGCGCGCCTGTTTTAGCGCTCGTTTGTGACAGAAAGAAGTGCTCTGTTACGAATATTACGCTTCCCGATACTGTAGATCGCATGGGAGTACGTGGTACTTCACAGTAGCGTCTTTTCACACATTCGAGTTGCACAGCGGCACACAACAGCTTCGCGTCCTCAGACCGCTGGAAATAATCGTCTGCCACACACGCGCGCACCAAGAAACCGTACTCAGGCGCAGGAAACATGAGGCAAGCTGCTCACACGCGCGGTCACACACAAGAAAGACACGAGAAAGCACACGAAAAAGCACACGGACACGCATAAATCCTGAGGCGACCACATAGTAACACGAACCGGCGTCTGCCTTGAGGACCGTGCTAGTGGCGCCCTCACCCAAAACAGCTGCC
Organism: Rhipicephalus sanguineus; assembly: GCF_013339695.2. Classification (NCBI taxonomy): domain Eukaryota; kingdom Metazoa; phylum Arthropoda; class Arachnida; order Ixodida; family Ixodidae; genus Rhipicephalus; species Rhipicephalus sanguineus. The sequence goes on along the minus strand of NC_051184.2, from coordinate 46,942,847 downwards.
GCTCAGCCGACCCGCGCTCGCCCATTGACGCCGACGCGACGCAGCAGGCCGCACCTGTTTTTTTTATGTAGCGGCCGTGCTACTGACCTCGCGTCGTGGAACGCGAAGAGGAACGCTACGCGCGTCGTGTCTTCCCTCTAGCCTGGCCGTTAATTCTCACAGGGCGAGCGGGTAACGCGGTCGACAGGCGCGCGAGAGGGGGAAGCGTAGGAGAGGAGAAAGAGGGGAAGGGGACGCGCATGCGCTGGCGCTCATCGCGGCGTTGCGCAGGAGAGAATTTCGGCATGTCTAGCCCGCGTTTCAGAGGAAGAGTGGAGAGGGGTATGGGAGAGGGGAAGTGGAGGGGGAATAGCAGAGGGGAAGTGGAGAGGGGGGAGTAGAGAGGGGGAGTGGAGAGGAGGCGTGTGGAGAGGGTATGCGCATGCGCAGTAAGGGTGGTCACGCCGCACACCACCACCACCACCACCAGTTTGAATTCCGCTATAAGATGCTTCGCATCTAAAAAACGAGCCTACCTTAGTATAAACACCCTCTGATCTCCTTCACAATTCGTGAAGAGCAGTGACCTGTGTCTTGGGCACATACCCGCACTGCTTAGGACTTTCATATGTTCGCTAGATTTGGCTATATGATGGCAAATGTTGGTTACTGCTATTTAAAATTGGCTTATGTTGTCTAACACTCCCTACAATGAAAATAGACTTGGCGCCAAAAGACCGCATGAAGGACGCATAAAAAAGACCAGCACGAGTATGTGTTTTTGTCTGTACTGGTGCCATTGGAAACACGTCCACTATTATCAATGAACGCGCACCAACCAACCCCACTTGAAGGGTACTACTGTAATATTGTCTAAATTACGCCTAATATTGGCCCCCGACGGCCGATGATGGCTAAATAGGGATCACTGCCGGTGTAACTTTGCTAATGACTTACCATTGGGAAATGTCAGCTAGGGCTGCTATATGGTGGCTAAATGATTGCTAATGGTGGCTTAATTTGGCTAATATCCGCTAGTGCAGGCTATCTGCTGTTAGAAAAGCAACATCGTTTTTATTAACTTGCAATGCATTGATACTCTTGCATTTACACAGAAAACAACCTCCGTTGGGTCTGCCTAAATAATCTTTTTATGCAAGACGTGTTACAACTAAAAACGCCGGCTTCAACGCTGGCCGGATTCGGTGTGGCAACGATAAGTGAAAGTTGTATTTTGTCACAAAATGCGATCAGACAGTGGCAAGAACAGCTACAAGGACTGTTACAGATTTTCTTTAGAGCGCAAGACTGGACATAGAGTGTAGCTGAACCACTGCGTTACGTGGCTATTGCATATACGTATCACTTCTTCCTCTCCCCATCTTCACCCTTACTCACTCTTTTTCGCCCTTTCTTTTTTTACCTGTTGAGAGTAGCAGGATATAGCCTACTAGCTCAGGCCGACCTCTCTGCTTTCTAATAAATTATCTCTCTCAAAACAGCTAATAAACTTTGCTCTTCAATCTTTACACCTGAAAGCGAAACACGTTTTCTCGCGGGAAGCAAAACCACCGTCACGGCACAAAGTGTATCAGGCTGCGGCCGCCTAGCGTTCCAGTTGTACGAACACTCTCCTTGGAGCGCGTGGGGAGCTCTAGGGTTGCACTCCCTACAGCGTCTTCCAGCTGTATACGCAGCCAAGGCGAGCAGCGCTGCTCGGTCGTTTCGAGTTCTCGCTTCTCCCCAATCCACTTTCGTGCTCGTCGTGACCGGCTCGCGCGAGCCCTGTGGCAAGGAGGGAGAGCTGGCTGGGTGGGTAAACAAACAGGGGACGGAATGGGGAGGAAGGGAAACGACGGGAAGGGCGTAGCAAAACAGATGGGGAAGGCTGCTGAGGAGGATGTGGGGAGTGCGATGGAAGACTTCTTCCCCATTTCTGTCGGGGGACTTGCTTGGATAGTGTTTTAAAGTCGAGCTCAGGAACGTTCATGGTCCGAGGGCGCGAGGGAAGGGAGCTGCAAACGCAAAGTAGGGACCATAAGGAGTTTGAGGAAGACGCAGTTGTCTGTCGGGGAAATAGGAGGAACGAAGGAGGGTTGGAGAAGAAAAAGACGTGGCGGAGATTGTGGGGTAGGGAAAAAGGGAGAGAACGAAGGGCTTGCAGAGTTCTTGTCGTCTCGAGTTGACGTTGAAAGCGACGCATATTCTTTTCTCGCTTATTTATTTATTTATTTTCTGCGACCAAACTGCGCCGCAATTTTGTTTGTCACAAATGCCTCGTTTCTTTCTGGTTTCCTTATTTTTGGCGCGGACATTCTTAATCTTATATTTTTTTCCGAGTACACCTCGGGTTGTGTTTTGCTCTGAAAGAATTTTTTTTTTCGTTTCCGGCCTCTGCGCGGAACGAGATTGAGGAAGGAAAAACATAAATATACGCGCTCTGCGTGAAGTAAAGCGAATTGGTGTGGTATATACTGCACATGTCCCTGGATGCTTTTTCTTTCCCTTTGTTCCACTTTTTCTTTTTCAAAGTTACTGCTTCACGAAAGTTTTCCAGCATTGCCGTGTCAGAAAAATAAAGAGAAATAAGATGAGAAGAGACCAGGACGAAAGTGCTGGGCACTAGAATTGTCTTCACCCCTACTCAAATGTGAAAACTAAGGAGGCGAAAATAGAAAAGGGCAAGACAGTACAGTCGAGAAAGAGAGAGAGAGATAAACAAATAGCATCAAGTGAATAGGCAAGAGGGGCCGTGCAACCTCTTTCCCTCCGCCACCTTTTCCTCCTCGTGTGGGTCGTCGTCAAAGGGTGTCGTTAGAACGAGCGAAAAAGGGGAAGGGAGCAGGAAGTTAGGCCTAACTCATCACTTATGCAAACTGGGCAACGGCGGCGGCGGCTGCCCGACGCGCTCAAGGGAGGAAAAGGACCTCGCCGCTGCCGTCTGCGCGAATGGGTGGACATTGAGCGGGCGGCCGTACGGGGGGTCGGGGACACCGTCTACGCTGCAGCCCTTCCCTGCGTTAACACCCCCGCGAACACATCTCTGACCTCCTCCCCCCCCCATTTTTTTCTTCCCCAAACCCCACGTGACCACCACCTCGTGGCGGCGAGAAACTGCTAACGGTGTCTTCTTTTCCTTTCTTCTATTTCCTTTCCTTTAAAAGACCTCCCCAAAACGGCCTCCCTTTCTTTCCCTCAACCCGTCGCAGTTTTTAGGGATGGTCCTTAGCGCCGTTTAAATGATTTCTCCCTTCTTATCCTGTTGTTTTCGTATTTTCGTGCTGCCGCTTCTCCCTAAACTAGATGCGCGCATTCGGTCGTCACTCCCACCCTCCCACAGCCGCGCCGTTTTAAAAGTTTGACGAAGTCCAGAGACAGTTTGCTGCATACCCCTCCCCCTTTTTATCTCCCCCCTGACCCTGCGCGCGCCGTGACCGTCGTCTATATTGCTCCCGCAACCTCGCCCTCAGATTCGACAGTGGGCTCCGAAGCCGACGAATTCTCCACAGACGCTGCGGGCGAGAAGTTTGGTTCATCGTTTGTGGGGTCAACTGTTGGCACGAAGGCGCCAAGCATATGGTGTTTCTCTAGTTTCCTGTGGTCTGCCATGACGTTAGGAAGGCCTCGAGGGACATAACAGTTTATGTTATTTATCGTTATTCACTGTTACGTAAAAAATTTATGAATAATACGTAAAATGTCAAAGAGTAATAACAACAATAATTTATTGGCACCATAAGCAACGTGAATTGCGCTGGAGAGTGATATGGAGAAAAAGTCAAAGTAAGAGCGTAGTTGATCAAGCAGGCGAATTGTATGCACGTGAGAGGCGTATCATAGTTATGCGCTGGACCTTTGTAATGCCGGAGGGTAACCAACGCCTGAAAAAGAAATTCCTACACTCTTACAAAAAGAAATACAGTTGTAGTACTTCCTAGACGGCTCACTATTCATTAAAATTCAGTGGGAGTCCGATCTAGGCTTTATAGGCAATCGTCCACCCGCGATGCACTTCAACACTTGAGGACTGTTTGACTGAATAAACGCCCTTCACTTTGATAGGGCCTACTTCATGCGTACTCGCACTCGTGTAATTTTCATTCCTTCCTTTAAACTGTGAAGGTAGTTCCGTGACCGTTCTTCAGTGTCTCCTGAGCTGTGGATGGATGAATAAACTTTATTTCGGTCCCTCGGAACGCGCCCTAGCACGTTGCGGGCCGCTCCCACGTCGGAACAGAAAGACCAAGTCTCTCTGCTGCGTCGCGGGCCCGTTGGACTGCCCATAGTTGTGCTTCGAGTCCGGAGCTTGTAATAGCTTCTTCCCATTTTGACGGCGTGATGACTTCGCCGCCGTGTAACGCGGGGCACCGCCAGAGCATATGTTCGAGATTAGCGATATCTGCGCATAATGAACATGCATTAGTTGGCTGTATTTCAGGATAGATCTTGTGCAATAGCGCGGGGTTAGGGTACGCCCCGACTTGAAGTAGCCTGAGTGTCAGAGCCTGTGGTCTGCTTAATTTTCTGTGTGGTGGAGGGTACTGTCTCCGCCCCAGGTAAAAATGTTCTCGCGAGTTAATACCAACCACGGTGATCACATTCAAAGGGGGACAGCAAAAAGAAACGCGTGCTCATATTAACTAATTGCCTTTTCTTCCAGCGTCCGCAGCGGTGGTGTAGCGGCAACGGTGCTCGGCTGTTGACCCCGAAGGTCGCGGATACGATCCCGGCCGCGGCGGTCGCATTTCGAAGGAGGCGAAACGCTAAAGGCTCGTGTGCTTAGATTTAGATGCACGTTAAAGCACCCTAGGGTGTCGAAATTTCCAGAGCTCTCCACTACGACGTGCCTCATAATCATATCGCGGCCTTGGCATGTAAAACCCCACAACTTATTATTATTATTATTATTATTAATAATACTATTACTACACCACCCCTCCCCCCCTTCTCCCTTAGCGTAGGCTAGCCAACCAGATTCCTTCCTGGTTACCAGCTCTGCTTTTCTCTCTTTCTTTATCGACGGGATTTAGGGAATAACGCCAGTATACTCTTTCATATACCGTCCCAATAAAATCCTCGGAAGTGCTTCGGCGTTCCTGGTATCCATGCCGCTCTGCACGCACTGTTTCTTGCACCGTACGCTCGCGAAACCTCGATGCGTTTCCAGGCCTACGTTCGGTGGTCAGCAACCCAGCGTGGAAAGAGGATTGCCTCCTGGTAGCAGGGAGGAGCCGTTTGCGGGCTGGCAAACGACGTTCGGGCTTGCTAGACTCAGTCCCTCGCACGCCTCTCCCTTTGTTTTTATTCTTTCTCACTATTTTTTCTAGCCCTTCCATCTATCTTTGCCGCGTTGCTTTCGGGAGGGGAAGTTTCTGCCACCCCCACCCCCCCTTCGTAAATATTGCGTGACCGAGGGGCGTGCCATGCCTTTCCGGCGCGCAGAGACCGCGCGGGCAGAGAAGGGAAAGTGCGGGGGTGGCCTCCATCGTCGCGTAGTTCAACGCCGAAATGTCTGTTCTGGGATTAATTTGGGGACAAGGTAGGACCCCGGCGACAGGAGGGATAGAAGCGAGCCAGGGCGCACGAAGGTGAATGGGAGCGATGTTTGATGTGCCCGGTTCTTTTCCTGGTGCGTCGAGTCCTTCTTTCGGAGAACGTGGGGGCCGAAGGGGAAGCTGCTGGTGACAGCGAAGTGTGACCGCGCGGGCAGCGTGTGCCATTGCTCACGCTGCCTTGCGGGATTATGTTTACTTTCCCGTCCAACCTGAGCTCTTGGGGTTAGGGAGGGAGAGGGGTGGGGGTGGGGGAGGAGGCTCACGTATGACGTGTAACTAGCAGTAGTTTAGCTTTTTTTTTTCTTTTTTCAGAGGTAATGCTTCATATTCTCTTATTCTCTCGTGAAATATTAATCGAAAGATAAGTTCTTCGCCTGTCTGGTAGACTTTATTATTTTAAAAACGTGCACAGCGCAAACAAACATGATCGTAAGGCGGATACAAAAATACGACGTGGCATGCATAGCTCGGCAAACTTATACCTCTGTCACACGGCCACCACCGAACTCCATTTGACTCCGTTCGGCATTTAACTACCTGACGGAGCATTACGAGAATGGAGTTGTGGCCGTGCTACACGGCTCGGTGCAAGCTTTCGACGGTTGCCGCATGGGGCAGAAACAGCGCTGCTGCGCTCGTCGAAACGTCCAATTTTTTGCCTGTGTAGTCGCCTTTAAAGCAACAAAAACGTGTTTTTGTGTTTTGATGAAGTGCTCGGAATCACCATTGCTGTCACAGTGCTTGTGCGTGCGCCTCACACATGCAGAAACAAATATCGCGCGACGCTTCACAGCGGCGGCTTGGCGAGGCGTTGGTGTGGAGAGTACAAGCGCTGATGTCCGAAAAAATACAACTAAAACTTACACTACGGGGCGTGAAATGCTACGCAAAAAAAAAAGCATAGTTTTTAAAATTGTAATTGAGCTCATTAGGACGATTTTGCTAGTGCGGTTTTCAGCATAACAGTAATGGGCTGGGAACGAGAGTACTCCATCGAGCCGAAATGGTCATTACCGAACCCCCTTCACCAAAAGCTCCATTTAACTTCCTCAGCGAAATGGTGACCGTGTGACATGAACCCCATCTCCCTCGAGGAAAAGACGAGGCAGTTAAACGGAGTTCACGGGTGCCCGTGTGACAGGGGTATTAGACTCACTCCCACTCATATCGAGAAGCGAGTCTGAGTCTGAGTGAGTCCGGGTGAGTAAAGTTTTTGCGAGTCTTAGTCCGAGTGAGTCCGGTTAAGAAAGAGTTTGGTGAGTCTGAGTTCGAGTGAGCCCTAAGGGCAAGATATGCTTCGTGAGTGAATCTGAGTGTGCTGCACATTTTTTGCCGACCTATGGTGGCATGTCACTAGCTCATATTTACATTATCTACTTCGTTTTCTTGAATTCGCGTTCTGTAAATTGTTAGTACTAGCTTCTAAGATTGTGGTTATCATCACGTTCCTTATTACTATCGGCTTAACAAAAAAAAAATGAAGGTTATTCAAGGCTATAGCAAAATTAGGCGTCCATCTCGAAAGCGTTCGAGTACTCAGGTTCCCACGCGAATAAACTCCACGCTTTATCCGCAAATTTTCTAAGGTCACCCATGCCTCCTTTCTCTCCTTCACCTTGCGATGTGTTTGTCTCTCTTTCTTCTCGGACAGTTTTTAAATTACTGATTTCATTCTTTTTTAGCTTAATTACACAGTAAAATGGGGTTACGTAACGATCTTATAACTGCGAAAACGGAAATTATAAACGCACTCGCTTAATGTTTCCGTCGCTCCACTGTTGACAGCCTGCGATTTTTAAAGTTGGCTTTTTCTCAATTAGAGCTTTCTGCGGGAGAAGACAGCTTTCCGGTGGGCAAAACACGTGGTGACTTGCTTTCCCAGGAGAAGCAGTAGAACAAGAAAAGAGCTGCATTTAGGCGACGCAGAGACTCTGTCCGAATTTCATCGAAATAACATTTGGCACGTATTTATGAAACGCTGAGAGCCACTTCGGTGACCGCATCTTGCTGGCGAAAGAGTTCGCGCTGCAGCAGGGAAAACTGGATCAATATTACGTCGGGTTCTACACATATCCCGGCCGCGGTGGTCGCATTTCGATGGAGGCTAAATAGTAGAGGCCAATCTACCGTGCGATGTCGGTGCACGTTAAAGAACACCTGGTGGTCGAAATTCCCGGTGCCCTGCACTACGGCGTCCCTCATAATCATAACGTGGTTTTGGCACGTAAAACCCTGGAAATTATTAATTAGTATTCTACACACTTGCGTTATCAGCGAGCGATAAAGCGGAGAACGAGAGAAGACAGGATATAGTAAACTTCAGCACAAGTCGTTGTTAGGGAAGTTCGTTGGGTAATATAATTTGCATATTGATGCAAGTAGGAAAGACAGAATTAGAGGAAGGGTGCAAAAAAAAAAGAAAAAAAAAAAGATGGATCGAGCGCCAATTTATAGTAGAACGCGCCTCTGCTGCAATTATAGGAATGTAATTTATAGTGATACAGACTGTAAAACCATTTGCTTTGGGGGGGACTGTTTGCAGAGAACACTTCCTCCTTTTTTTAATTTTCGCAAACATCGATTGGGTGTGTTTACTCTTTCGGTAAATAAGCGCTGAAAACTATACAAGTATTTCCCAGAGCACTAACAGTTTCGAGCATTTCTTTCGGGCCTTAAAACTACAGCGCAATGAGCAAAAAAAAATGACTGGATGACGAGACTGAAGCTGTGCCATGCAGTTGCCTGAGGATGAAGCTCTCATAATTATTTAAGAAGCGTCAGTACGCATAATGTTTTCGCTAAAATTTGTGTAAAATTTTGCGTAACATTGTGCAGGTGCATTGGAGGCGATTTGGTCCTCTATAACACGGAAACGCAAGGAATAAAAAGTAATCAAAAATTTCCATGGTTCTACAGTTGTAGTGAACACTGCACTGTTTCAAATTTAGCATTCGTTCCTTCTTTCTTAGTCGACTGGCTCGGAGTACAAAGATAGTAATCAGTCGATATTTGTTGTCATGGTTACCCTTCTTCCCGCTATCTAATAAAGTGTTATACAACTATATCTGCATGAAGCTGTTAGTCTAACGTTTTTCGTTTATGTACTAGTGAATTAAATTCAAACCCTTTATGTTGCTATAACACGTTGTTACTCCAGCAAAACGAAGCGTAAGGCGAGAATCGCGAGAACTGAAAGGATACATTACGTAAAAATGCGCTCCTCTAACGTTCAGAATTACGCGAGACTGAATCGCAAAACGAGTTACCTCAGACCCTCGAGTTGGTTAGGTCGCATTAACTAATTTCTCTACGTTACACGACCACGCTCAGTCGCTTACCCGAAGCTCTCATATCGTTCTTTCGTTTTCGAGATTTGAAAACTGAAACACGCGAGTACTGGATTGCGAAAAAGAAGTATAAGACTCAAATTTTGTAGAACTTGAGCACGGATGTGTAATTTCAATTCCGCTGTTCTTGTTTGAATCAGTTCGTTTGTGTCGTTATCTTTTTCAAGTTTGGGTCGTACCGCAGGGGCAGCAGCAGAGCATCCGGTGAGCTCCCTTTCGGCTTATTTATGGACGGCAACCGCGGCTGAAGGGAAAGAAACGAAACAGTAATAAATGAGAGGAACAGTCATGCTCCTCTAAGGCTAACAAAATATGGAGGTAAAGGAGCGGTCTCACTACTTACGCTGTCGGAGGAGGAGGCGCAATTGTTATGGCCGACCATTCAACTCCATAACCCACTCGAGCGAGCAGTGGGGTAATAATGGCGGAGAGGAAAAAGAAGAAGACCGGAAGCTGTATCAAATGAGAAGAGGGAGCCTCGCAGTTCAGCGTGGACAAAAAAAAATCCCTAGTGCTGCCTCAACTAACGGAGGGACGTAACTCACTTGTGAGGATGCACCGCTGCTTGCGTATAGGCCTTAGTGTACATGGTCTGTCGTGCGGTTGGGGGCGCGCTGCTGGTGGCTCTGGGCCTATACGAGAGTTTTGCGGCGGAGAAAATAGCTGGAGACATGTTTGAAGAGAGTATAGAAGATAAACAGGAGAAAGGAAAGACTAAAAACGGGCGAGGGAAATTTGGAACGAAGCTAGGCGAACGAGAAAGGAGCTGTGTAAGCACACAGGCGTTGTTTGCTAACGATGGTAGTAGAGAGAGCATTTCGAAGGGCATTGTCTTTAGGCCCTAGTATGCGTCACGCATTCCGCCGAGTACTTGCCTATGCATGTGCCCGAGTTGCACGTGGAGATGACGTGCAAGGCTCCATCCCGTTCTCAAGAACAGATGCAGCAATGAAAACTCGTAAGCTTGCAAATGAAGCCGTGAGACCTTTACGGAATACGCGAAGCTTGCAGAACACACGTCGGTACCGACTGGACCCCGCTCTTTGACTACGTCCTCCATGGGACTCTCTTGACTTGAGACAACGGTGCTTTGCCGACTGTGGCTTGGTGTCGCTTTCACAAAATCTTGTGGCTTCAAAATCGGCGTGGATGACAGTGATGCTTGCAGTTGCGGCAGCCAGGAAGCGGTCGACCATGTTAATTTGCCGCGGTCCTCACTACAGTGCGCGCCGGCTGTCGCTAGCGCCCGTGTCACGTCGGCCTAGTCTTGCCCTGGCAACAGGCTCCCGGTGGAAGTCTTAGAAAGCCGATCTAAGCTGTCGTCGCATCGGCACTTTGTCAGTGTTTTATTGAATTCCTCACGTGGATGTGGCTTCTTGGTAGGACTATGCCAATCCCGTCTCTCACCATTTAAAATTTTTTTTTTGTTACACGTGCGCCTGCTTTTTTTTTCTTTGCTCTTCGTTCCATCTTTCTTTCCCCATCCCCTTCCCCATGGTGTAGGGTAGCAAACCAGATGTTTCAATTCCGTCTAACCTCCCTGCCATTTGCTCATTTTATATCTCTCTCTGTCGACTACATGGCAGTAGTAGCAGTAGTAGTAGTAGTAGTAGTAGTAGTAGTAGTAGTAGTAGTAGTAGTAGTAGTAGTAGTAGTAGTAGTAGTAGCAGTAGTAGCATAAACTTTGTTTCTCGTAGGCGTTTACTTTAGCAAACCAAACCTTCCATTTGCTGCCCACTAAAGGGTCTAAGTTTGTGCAATATAGCATGACCGCGGAACACAGCATTGCCTGTATAACAGTAAGTTAGAGCATTGATTGTTTGTCAAGCGTATCCGCGGAGATACCACATTGTGAACACGGCTGGCTGATTGGATGGAGCGGATGCTTGCTGCTTAGTGAGAGGCGTGTCTACAGAGTAGCCCAAGCGTTAAACGAGAACGCTGGGAGCGTATCCTATCGTTTTTTTTTTATTCTTTCCGCATTCGAGTCATGTGTGTGTTACTTATGTGCGCGTCTCGAAGTGCCTACTGAAGAATGTCCGGCCTTGCTCAAGGGCGCGCACATCTCCGACTTCTGGTAGCCGTGCCAGAAATACGAAACATCGCGTTTTGGGAGTGTCTTACGACGTTTATTAACGAAGCTGTTAGGTCAAGGTAACCGCTAAATTTGCTGCGCTTATGACAATGCCAACTGTCTGCACCTTGCCGGCACGCTGTTATCTCACAAACAGCTCGGATTAAGGGCGCGCCAGCAAACACTCATTGTCTCTGAGTATCGTTCGACTCTCAACTTTTCACATAATGGGGTGAGATTTCATGTAGCAAAGTATATGAGCACGAACCTGCACGTGAGTTTTGCGAAATTAATGTTTTTTCTCTCTTTCTCAGGTTCTCAACCGGAAACAAAAGCAAGCCAAGACCCGGGGTAAGCCATAGTTTCTCCATAATCAATTGAGGATTCGAAACGCCTACTAATAAAGGCCTACATGTACATTTTATACATGCTCTCAAAGGAGTCCCGTACGACTTACGTTGTCGGGACGTCTACCTTGGTTCGTTATTAAAGGCCCTCGCGTCTTGGCAGTCTATGAACGAGTCGTACAGCTTTCATGAGCTTTCCTTGTAATGGAAAACGAGTGCAGGAAAGAACTAATTCGCATTAGCTCTCTCATATTTGACATAATTTTACTCAGTGCCGAACATGGCAAGCTCACTGTGGATAGTGTAACCGCGTTTTCTGCTAGTGTGCAAAGACTCGTTAAGACGAATGGATAGGTGGGCCAGTTATTTGGTACCGCATTGTTTGTAGCAGCAAATTATTCCTGTCTGTCAGGAAGGAATACGGACCATACTAAAGTATCGCATACAACAAGAGTGTTCGTCTAGTAGTAGCGTCTCCGTGTTCGAAAGAGGAGAACAAAAAGCAGGGCCCACTATAGAAGAAATGTAACTTAGCAGAACTCATTGATGCTGGGCTCGTTGGTACACAACTTCGAGAGAAAAAAAGAAGGTGTTAGTGTGGCGCGATACTTGTGTATTGTCTGTTGCCGTTCCTGCACTCCGTAGTTTTTACAAGAGAAAAAATTGTAAGGTGGTTCTAAAGCGCTTATTCGCGCAATAGTAGTGTCTGACACGCCATTCCTTCTTATTCCGGAGCCACAAATTGCCGAGTTAAGTCTTAAGATGCGTGCTCGAACTACTGCGGCAACTGATTCTGGAAAACATAAATATGTCTCTGATGGAACCGCTGTCTCGCCGCTCCTCCGTCTTACGGCCACCGCGACCGCGGACGGCAGAGCCTAGGGAGACGCAAAAATATGGGAGCGCGTTAGCCCGAAGAAAAGGTGCCCGGCGAGCAGCGCGGAAGAAGAGCAATTGAAGAAAGGCGGAAGCGGAAACGGGAAGGCCGGTGCAAAAGGCGGGAGGAAGGCGTTGCTCTCTGCAAAGGGCGGAAGGAGCAGCGGTCGCGGAAGAACCAGCACAAGAGCAATAGCTGGAGGGGATAAAAAAGAAAACTGAAGGCGTCGGTCTCTGGCGAAGGGTCCTCTTCCGGTGCCTTGTCAAATTTGGGAAATGGCGTCCAGCGAGTCGGCCAACGGTGGCACGGTTGTATGTGCGTGCGTGTGTGTGTGTGTGAAGACCGTTGGAGCGCGCAGTGCCTGCCTGGGCGTCTCCGGCTCTTGCTGCTTTTCGCGGCTCCGCAGCGCCACGAGTCTCGCCTCTCCTCACTATGCTTTCCTTGTTGTGTTTACTATTTTTGAATTTTTGCGTCTGTGAGCCTGCGAGCGCTGGATTTGTCCGATGGGCCGGCCACTTTGGTAGTGCTGGGGCGCTGCCCTGCGCGAAGGGCTTTCTCCTTCTCGGATGACTTGAGCGGCGAGCCCCGGCTGCGGATAGTAATGCGGTACTGCGTGGAACCCTTGCGAGCCGGAGGCAGGCTCTGTTCCTCTTGTTCAACCTCTTGCTGTTCGTGGTTGCACACGCGTGGGGATGGAGGGAGGGTGGGAGTGGGTGGTTAGGTAGGGCTGTTCGATCGAATTGGGCGAACCCCAAAGGAACAACAAAAAGGCTTGAATGAAGGCTATTAGTTGCCGTCCCCTTTCTTTCTTTCTTTCTTTCTTTCTTTCTTTCTTTCTTTCTTTCTTTCTTTCTTTCTTTCTTTCTTTCTTTCTTTCTTTCTTTCTTTCTTTCTTTCTTTCTTTCTTTCTTTCTTTCTTTCTTTCTTTCTTTCTTTCTTTTCATTTTCCCCACTTACTATGATGACGTCGTTGATGACGACCAAATAACGGTGATAATTTAGTTGGACCAACCTTTTCACGACACCAGAGATTGCAGACACGTTGAACGTCCATCATTCACCTGTTAAGAACCATCTGACGAAATTGGGATGCATGAGCAAGTACTGTGGGTGGGTTCCTCATGAGCTCAAAGAAGTTAATCTGACGTCGCGGATAGACATATGCGACAGGCTCGTATGCGACGGGAAATTCCCATGGGAATGGGAAGGCACAGCGCAACTGAGACAATGGACAAGAACACGCAACACAAACGAGCGCTGACTTACAACTGGATTTATTTTGCAACCAACTGCCTTATAAATGCGCGTAAACTTGATAAATGACACATCGGTAGTCAAACAGAAATGATCGTTTTTTTTTCTTTTGGTTTATCAACCGCGATATACTTGCGTGTTCTTGTCCATTGTCTCAGTTGCGCTGTGCCTTCCCATTGCTATGAACCAACTCGCCCAGACCAAAGTCTTACTGCAATTGCCATGGGGTTGTGAATGAGCACCTTCCTCAGTTTTCTGAAGATAAAGACAGGTCCTTCTATGAACGAGGAATCGTGCAGCTTCCTTACTGATGGTGGAAGGTTATTGAGCAAAATGGGTAATATATTATTCATTGACATGCACTCTTTGTGTGACAACTACGTCGTAACACAGACCACATATGTCATGACCTTTTCAGACAACCCCAATATATATCTACATAATGAACTAGCAAAGGGGTGATTCTGGTGGCATATGGTGTGGATACGACGAACCAGTACGACGAAGAAACCGTTTGGACAACATTCAAGGCTTGCCCTTTTTGAATACGGACGTCTATGCGCTGTAGTCCCCTTGAATCCCAAGGCGTTTTCATCCTGCTAGTATGGGCCTTTTAATTCGACGACATTCACGGCGGCAATGATAGTAAACTTATCTCGTCAGCTACGCGGAACTGAGGTGTTTTCTCGATCTGTGAGAAGTGGTAATCACCTGCGAAGCCCAACGAACGGTAAGGTATTCGTAAGCCCCTCGTGTCTGTCGTGAACCGTGCGGGACTTTAATGAAAGATGCGAAAGAAAACTAGCAGGTACAAAAGAAATATTGAACAAATGCAACCATAACGACAAAGTCTGCGGTTTCGCACTTACGTAAGCCTGCACGCACGCGTGTTGGAGAATCCGTAAAGGGGCTCGCGGCGCAATACCGAAAAAAAAGAAAAAGAAACGAGAAAGAAAACAGGGGTGAAATCAAAACCGCGATCGAGCAAAAAACAGGCAGAGAGACATTTGTAGTTTTTTATTTCGTTCACCCTTATTTACAGGATCGTTAATGTCCGCAGAAGCACACTGCCTATGTTCAGTCTTTAAATGAAGCTACGCTGCTCTTTAAATATTTAATCGATTTAAAACGGGAGCAACGCCGTCTGGTGTGTGTGTGTGTGTGTATTGTGCTTCACGGGGCTTGCGCTCCTGAGTTGCCCCGATTCCGGGACAGGCAGTAAATGGCGAACCGCTCGGGGATTTTTGATCCGCAGCTCGCGCGTACGGTTTTAACAGAGCGAGAGAGAGAGGTGAAGAGAGAGAGAGAGAATCATGACTCAGAGTGGCAAACAAAGAGAGGCAGCAGTCAGAGAGAAACACGTTGACACGTCCCGTGGGTAGAGTAAAAACGAGTCGGCGATTACGCGGGCTTTGCGTTAATCGACTGCCTGGCTGCCGCTGGGCGCGAAATGAGGTCTCTGCCCGCTTTGTAAACATGACACAGCTTCTCTCTTTCGAGCGTCGATTTGTTTAGCGTGCTCTGATTGGTTATTACGCTTTTAACGTCCCAGAACGTAGCGCTGGCAAAAAAAAAAAACACAGAACAAAGAAAAGCACTTTTGCGTCACGTATGACGGCGCGTGAGAATAGGAAAATGAGTAATGGTGTATTTCGGATTTTGCGAGTGAAGTGTTTAGGAGGACGTTCGTGCGAGCTTCAATTAAGCTCCTGCCAGTACCTATACGCTCGCGTGCAATATGGTCCTACCGGTTTTACGGTTGGTTGGTTTACTCGAATGCTCGTTGCTCATGTAGCCGCATCTAGCCAGGTCTAATTTACTCAGATTGACGTTCTTTTTCTTCTTGTGTGGCCACCTTCGTTCACGAAAAAATTCGGGAACACGGGATGCCGCTGGAGCCGAAGTTTCGACAAGCCCGCTTGTCGAAACTTCGGCTTCAGCGGCATCCCGTGTTCCCGAATTTTTACTCTCTTCACGCTTCCATCTTTCCCTTTACTTTTGTCTTTTTTACACCTTCGTTAATTATACATCGATTAATAATTCACTTCTATGAACAGTTGTAGCTCAAAACTTTTTCTCTCTCCCTCTCTCTTTTGTGAGTTTGTGTGTTTCAATAGGGGGGGGGGGGCAGTTCCTAATGCCTGCCGTTCTCTAAAGAAACCTGTGAGTCTGGTGTTTGCCTTTGTGTCACCCAGCGTATTACGTTGTTAACGAGCAGTGTACGGAGAAAATGAACTGCTCACCTTTATTGCACCCGTCGTAAGTCACAGAAAGAACGCCAGAGAACTTTGCCCTTTGAGATGATTTGTACACATTTGTGCACATAGCTTGATTTTTGCTAGTCGTGTCGACTAATGGCTAAGAAAGAGCAAGATACATTGTGCTTTGGATGAATTGAACCCCTTGCGTAACAAAAGTGCGTCCATTTAATTTCAATTTGCAGTATACCGCTGCATATGATCACTTTGCCGAAGGCACTGTAATGCTGGACGAGTCGTTCAACGTGCCGCTTTCTGCGAGCCGTGTATATAGTGTATTTTTACTGTGCTCGAAATGAACATAGCCCGAAATGAAATTGCACTACATTTCTAGCCTTAGATTCATTGTATTTGTGCAAAATCAGAACACGATTGAATTCAGGATAAAAGGATATTTAATCACCATTTAATTCGGATTCAATATTATAAAACATTTAAATGAATGTATTATGATGAAATTTTTGTTGCAATGGAATATCGAGTGTCTTGCTTCAACAACATGATTCGGCAAACCAAATCATACTCTGTGAACATGAGGCATTTACAGACAGTTCTTCGTAGGTCGCGTCAGAAAGGTTTAAGGACTGTTGGCATTAAGTCCAGGTGTGTTCAAGTACTGAAAGACTTGCCGAGCTCTTGGATCAACAGCGCAGTCTCAATGAAGCGCTGCAAAATAAAAAAAAAGAAATATAGGTGTGTTGTAGAAAAAAGATCTAGTAAAGGTATGCCGTAGTTGGCTATACTAAATTGATGTTGCCGTTTTGACGTTGCATGTTTAGTGAACCAATATCACTAGCTCGAATGATAGCGTGCAGAATGAATCATAGCCGTCAATAGTGATGCGGACAGCGGCTATCATGCTGGGCAAGCCAGGTTTATAAAGCAAGTCATGTTGACGGCTAATCGTCGCTGCGAGTACCTCGAGGCAGTAGATGAAGGTTTTGATGTCAAACATAATCGAATTTAGGCACGTGGATATTCCGGCATGGAGCGCTGGCTATTTGTGTCAAAAGCGATCGGTGGACGCACTCAACCTTCAGTGTTTGTTTGTTACCATACAACTTCTGAAGATCTCAGCTTTGACAACTCCAGGCAGCTTAAGGAATCGTAATGGACGCAACGGTCTCCTTGACCCCTTCCCTCGTCACCTGTTCGCGCTACACCACCATAATTGTTATGGTATGCTGTGTAATAATAATTGTTGGGGTTTTAGGTCACGAAACCACGATATGATTATGAGGGACGCCGTAGTAGAGGGCTCCGGAAATTTTGACCATCTGTTGTTCTTTACCGTGCGCCTAAATCTAGGTACACGGGCCTCGAGCATATCGCCTCCTGAGCCTGTGCTGGTTTCGGTAGCAGAAAAAATGCTTAGGACCATTAAACAGGGAGGTGAAGCATCAGCGAGCTGTGCCGCTAGAGATAATAAACGAGTCGCGGTGCTCCCCTACCTGCATAAAATTTCGCACAACCTGAAAAAGATAGGGGACAAGGTAGACGTTAAGGTTGTATTCTCAGCTCCGGAAAAACTATCAATGCTTTGTAAGCGCCTGAATACCCAAGCCACTCGAAGGAGCGTTTGCATAACAAAACACAAGAGGCAGTTTGTAGCATGCGCTGTGGGTGTTGTGTACTTGATCCCGTTGTCTTGTGGAAAGAAGTACGTTGGCCAAACGGGCAGATGCTTGAACGAGCGTTTAAAAGAGCATCACTATCATGTCACCACAGCTGTTCAAGGTCATCTCGGCATACATTGTAGAGATTGTAGGTGCAAACCAGAATTTGAAAAGTGCGTTGTCGCGAAACACCGCGAGCAGCTTACACGCGAAATCATAGAAGCTAATCAAATCCAACAGCTGGGTGACCTCTGTGTAAGCATGCCATCAGTTGCCCTAACCAAAAAGGAAATCGCGTATCTGGCTTTGACGCAATAGGTTTGTGCGTTTGTGCAGATGTGTGCTGGTGTTATCAGCTGTATATATTTCTCGCGTTTTCGCTAATAAAATTCACTTGAAGTCAGCGCCTGTGTTGTGTTTTTTCATACGTCCTCGTTCTCGTAGCGCTGTGCAAATATGTCGATTACAAATCACCAACTTGCCCATGCTGCCGTTCTCTCAATCCTCCATCGAAATGCGGCAGCCGCTGCCGGGATTCGATCACGCGACCTCCTGTGCCGCAGTCGAGTACTGCACCAAGAGACAACCGTGGCTTGTCATTGTATACTGTGTATACTGTGTAACGGCAAAAGAAGTGCCCTTCCACGATCCATCGAAGCGCATTCAGTAGAAGTAGTGTGAGAAACGAAGCCTCCAGCTTCACTAAGAGGTGTCCAGAAATAAGAGCTGCTAATGGTCGATTAACCTTGCAATAGGATTTCAAACGAGAGACAAGTTCAGCTCACCGTGGTCGGAGGTCAAAGATGGCCGGGGATGCTCGGCCTATGCTGGTTTCGCAATTGACGCTGACGATGTCGTGTTTCGAGACGGGTACAGATCGCGAACTCGGCCCTACTGGGGCATCTGTCGAACCAACTGTATAGCCGCAGCCATCCCGCGCATCGAGCCTCTTATATACGCACCGCGAGGATCTCTTTCCTCCTTACATCCACCGGAAAATGGTTAGATCCAGCAAGCCTGAACGGGGAGGCCGACGTGAACGGGCAGTGCTGAGAAAGTGGAGGAGGGAGGAGGCTAGAGAGGGAGGCAGAAATCGCATCCAAGTCCATCAGTCTCCGCCGGAGCGAGCCTCTGGGCGCGTGTAGCCACCGCAGAAGTGCTGATGCCAGCGGGAACTCACGATTTCCACCGCCTTGACTAAGCTAACGCCGGGAGGGGAAGGTGGTGTATGGAGAACGGTGAGGAGGTTGACAGAGGAGGGTGCCAGCCGTGGCACGGCGTCGCGAAAGCGAGCGGTCGTGCTGCGTCGCAGACGTGACGTCGAAACGAACCGGCGCTAGCGACTGAAGGGATATTTGACGAGGAAAGACGACTACGCAGGCAAGGCGAATACACCCGAGAAGGACAGAAACACCATTGGGGATTGCAGTACAGACCGAAAGGAAACCCACGATTCGCGTGGGCAGACTTCGGCGCCAGCGGGGGAAGCTATGGGGGGAAGAACGGGTCGGTAAGGAGATGGACTGGGTGTTTGGGTGGCGTAGCCTCGTCAGGTTGTAAGGCTGTCTTGTCACGTGACCGAGTTGCGGGATGATTTCGGTCCGCATGCACGCGCGCGCTACGCGACGCGCGGCGAAAAGCTTTACTCCTGGGAAAAGCGAAGGGAGAGAGGCGCGCATCCCGAAAGCCTTTTTTTCCCTTCGCACCCTCGGTCGCCCGAAGCGCTCGCGTCTTGGCGCGCCTGACCAGACCGCGAGATTGCATGGTACCACCCCCCCCCCCCTCCGTCGGGGGATGTGGCGGTCCCTATTTCCTGTCCCCACTTCCCTCTACCTTTTCTCAGTTCAAGCCGTTACTCGCTATCCCTAATTTCGTTGACGAGTCTCCCCTTTCTTGCTTGATGTGGTGGCGTTCCCTCTTCTGGTACGGTCTTCTAAAGGTATTTCTTTTGAACACCCCGAAAAGGGTCGGAACCGTGGATTTACTTTTCAGTTAAACCTTATTCCTTTGGAATCTCGCTTTTCTCTAGGAAACCGATGTATTTTGAACTTGTTAAATAGTTTTTACAGTGAGCCAGAGGAGACAGGCCACAGACACACACAAATGCGCAGACAGCGTAGCTACAAGACCAGGAAACCAGATCAGCACCGCGTGTAATTTGCATTCCAGAACGTAGCAGTCTTTCCTTTTCTTCTACGTTATTTCACCGCAGTTCTTTTTCTTCTTTAAAGGAGTTTCCGGTTGGTAGCTGCAGGCTTCACGCGTCAAGGACTGCATTCAGTAGGGAGCGAGAAATTGAGTTTTTAACTCGCGTTCGTTGTATAACCTTTTTTTCTGCCTTGCATCGCTTAAGTTCTCGAGCCGTGTCGACTCAAATTTGCATAGTCACGTTCTGACGATCCAAGACGTATGGATAACACGGTAAACCTTGTTGAGAAGCTCCCCTCTGCAACGCGGCCGTGATATAATGTAGTGAGGATCAAATTTTTTTCCGGTGGTCTTTCTGCCGACGACATATTCTCCAGGCAAGCACGATATGGGCTAATGCGACCGCCAGTTACACAGACTAAGGTCAGTTACCGTCACATAGGATACCATGATTGTGCAAAGTTGAAGACTTATTCGATATCGTTGGGACACGCAGAAGTGTAGTCGAATGTTTGAACTGTTTCATGCGATCACCATGACTAGTGCAGTGTTGATTGTAGTACGTAGGAAACTAATAGGAGCTTAATGATGAAAGATATGGCTGCGTTTACGGAGACGGCAGTTTATTATTTTTTCGTATGGATTTTCACCCAGCCAGACATCTCCGTCGAATATGTTCACATTTAAACACTAAAAAAGTATGTGTTATGACTCGCACATTATGCGTCCTGCTTTGACGCATAAAGCAAAGATACTTCCAGGGTTCACTAAATGTAAATTCAGTCGACTCGGCATCATCACGTAAATGTGCTGACCAAACCCGTTACGGCATTCGGTGTGGTTGTATTAACTTTCGTTTTCGGTGTGCGCTTTGAAAACACTAATTAACTGAAAAGCTTCAAGCCTCGCTGCATCGCAACAACTATATTTATTTCGCCTGTGAATACCACGGCCTTATTTTGCTCTCCTACCTTTATGGCCCTGTTATCCCCAGACCACTTCCTTAAGGCCTGACCACACGTACGCGTTGTAGCGCGTCAGCGCGTGGCTTGTAGGCTCGGCGCCGCGGCCACACCCTATGGAGAGAGAAAGAGGGCACGTAGCTTCGTGTAGCCACGCGCCCTCTCTCTCCATAGAGAGGGTGCGTCGCCGAGTCTACATGCAACGCGCTGACGCGCTGCAACGCGTACGTGCGATCAGACCATTATGCATAAAAGCGTGCAGGCACCTACGTAAAGGCTGGCGGAGCCCTCTGTATTTCAGTAAAGAGGTTCACCTCACTTCTCTTTGAATATCCCTCGTTTCCCCATGTCATCGACGTCAATCTTACATATCTTATCGCGTACTCAAGCCAAATTAGCTTTTTCTCCCTCTCTATTAGATCTTCTTTTCAACGTTCGCGTCGACGTCAACCAACTTTGACGCCTCCGTCGACCGCCCATTCGAGAAAATCTCTTTTTTTTTACTTGCCGTTCAACACACCCGTCTCAGCGGGTTCATTTCCGGCCACGAGACGTGTAACTAAATCTTTCAGTGCATGGCCGTGTCGCTGATTGCACGATGTGCTGCTGATGCACAATGTACACGGAGACACAGCCAACCTTATCTGCGCTAAAAAGTAGCCTACAGCTGTCTACGCTGAGTATTAAACGAAGACTGTCATCTCTTGAGCAGAGACGCATTCTTGGCCCAGGCCCACTGGACTTTTAAACTATGGACAGTGCCATAGCGTGACAGCTATACGCATCAATTCGCAGAAAAATGTTAATAGAGATTAGATATTGTTTCCGGAAACTAACTTTCCGTGGGAAATCTCGTCTTGGGAAGCGTGAAAAGCAGGGCCGGTTGGTTTATATTTAGATGCAAGAACTGAAACACCGGCAACGGTGTGTGAGTGAGTATGCCATCCTCTTCGTCGTTGTCTTGGGATTTCACTGGTTTTTCTTGCATCTAAGCTTTCGTTGTGAAGTGCAACTGATGTCCCTTCGAGTTTTTGCTGGAATGTTCAAATTGACGAACTGCGAGCGCTCCCAAGCTCGGGGATTCAGGCTGTCGTTTGGGATCCACGCGCGCAACTCGGCATTTGGTATCATAATATTCGGCTCAGATTTTCGCGATAATGCGTCACACTCACCACTCTCGAATCTAGGTTTTCGTTTCTTTAGGGCCGAAAGCTGGTGGGGGGGGGGGGGGGGGGGGGGGGGGGTCGATTGTCAGAAGCGGCTCGAGTTAAAGAGCACACGGGGAACTCAATCCGAGTGCTAGGATGAAGCCACTGCGTCTGCGTGCCGACATGGATCTGATTGCCCCGTTAATTGGCACGCCTTCGCAGTTTCGCAACATGTCTTAAGACCGTCAGTAATGGGGCCATCTTTAGGTGAAACGTATCGCCCTTAAACGCCTACTCATATGTTGTCGTTACTCTGTGTCTTGTTTCTATTCACGGTAAAAGAAATGATAAGGTCAGCCTGATCCCATCACAGACGCTTCTGCTCCTGGCACCCAATTAGCGTCGTCAGAGAAACGTGACAACCTGAACGCTAGACTGGGAGACCCTCTAGGTGAGCCGATAAGGCCTTGGATAGAGAAACCCTATATATAAAGCTCTTTACGTCTATCACGTTTATCCTTTACATCAGCGATGTTACGAACGAAGCACCGAGACGGCAATATTGTAGCCTCTTTTTCTTTACTAACTCGCCACTGACGACGCTTGGGAAACGCGGGTTGAACTGGCTACTTGGGTCTCAAGGTGGAGGCGGCTGTGCTCTCACGCGGACTCGCCGGCAAACGGCACGACGATTCGGTTGCACAGTGATGTTCATGTTGAGTCGACGTATTTGCCTCTGCGTGTGTGCGGCGTACTGCTCGGCATATAGTACACAAAGGGGGCGAAACGATACAAACTTTCCGAGACCTACGACTGAATATGTTGGTAGAATAGAAAAATAATGATGCTGCATGCAGCCATTGTGTTTTGTTGTTATGACAGTTAAGGTTACTGCTTCCACACTCCCTGCATTCCCTTTACATAATGTGCGTTTGAGGAAGCCATGACCTCCGCGACACCAATCTACAGTTTAGGTGGTGTTTTATCGATAAACGCTGTGCTCGTAAAGGCTACTCTTCTTTTGAACACGACGTCGTCCCCCTGTTACACGTATTTAGGTTTGTAGACACCATGAGTCTTTTAAATACACCGTAAGACAAAGCCTTCCTCCTTAAATCATATTCACATACCTCGTAGGCACTACCTTGGGGCTGATGCATGATAATGTTCGTTGTCCTTGTGCGAATAACTATCTTTGGACAATTTAGAATTAATTCGCACAGTATTGCGAGAAGATGTCCATGGACTTAGCGACAGCGTGGATCTAATCTTTTTTTTTGCCTGTTTGTGCTTGTGAAGAGATTTTAGTGGCTGATAGCTGCAGAAGAAATACTGGACAACATTCGAAGGTGAGGTATCTGCATGAAATTAAAACCACAGGAACACCGTACGCTTTTCCAACCCCTCACCAGCATCTCACACACTACGCAATCTGTACCGCAACACATTGCTTCGCGGCTCTCGACCCTCGGACTAGTGTTTCCACAACACGCGCCACCGTTCGGCGAGTCCAGCAGAAACTTGTTCCCTACGTGATCGCCTTCCGGTTCTCTTCACTTCGTGATTGGCAGCGTCGCGGTTCATCGAAGCGTTTAACTACCTTCCTCCGCCATCTGATGGCAACTGGAAAATAACCTAAGCCATTGGACGCCGCCGCAGATGGGGTCGGAGGGAGTGGCAGTCCACACAAGCAAGCGCGCTCGTGCGTTGTCCGAGCGCTACGCAGCTTGGGGCGCGCAGAACGCATTATGCCCAATACCCTCGCCTCCTGACAGCAGTCGGAGTATCCGATATGCTCGTCCGAGAACTGCTAGTGCTCGCTACGTGAGCTCTTGGGTGTCTTTTTACCAGTGCTCCATGGTTTTCCGGTGGCCTTTGCGATCCCTTGGGAGCACAGGGAAAGAATGTTCTCCTTCGGGTGGATGATACTGTACGTCACCACTGACGGCGCGACGGTCGCAAGTTCGGAAAGTTCGTAATGTCGCCAGCGTAACGTAGCTGGGCGTTCTGCGCAGCCTCATTCGCCTCTCGTGCCTCGACGCACACCTACTATTCGTCTACTCTGAGAGCCGTTCCTCATATTCCGTTGACATGCATGCTTCACGTTGTTCCCGGCTGTGCATATTGCCTTTTTCGTTTCTTCTTTTGTGAGATGTATCTGCACTGGGCTTAACACTGAACAATGTGAGTGCGCGGCGTATTCGATGCGCCAGCTTAGATTGGTACACGCGGGGTGACGTTTGCATCTATGGATTGGAGGTGGCTTGACTCACGGGAGCGAAGTCGTTATAGAGACATCCGGAAGAGATTATTTGCCTGCAGCGAAATGCTACTCATGCCATGGGATCAATTCAGTAGAAACAGCTGCAGGAATATGCTTCCTAATGTGAGCTTATTTCCTTATCTAGACATATTCCTAAGTCAACTGATTTATTCCTATTCTACTGTTTTTTTTTCTTCGTGTATTAAGTGAATGTGTATCGCCGCAATCAATGGGCTGAAATTTATATCAAAGCAGAAGCGGCCACACAGTGTCGGTCGTACAGATTAGTTTTTCGCGGCAAATTTATTGCATTCTTTTTGTACATGGCCATTGACCAGCACGAAAACGCATCGCCTCTGCCCCTGCCAACGGACACTCGGCATGACGCACTATAGGAAAGTCAACAGCTGCACGAACGAAATCGTTACAAAACGCTCAGCCTTAGTGCACGCCTCTGCACAACTTATAGTTCATCGGCTTAGGCGTTATTCTGTACCTATTAAAGATGCATTTTTCCCGCTTCTTGTGTATACTACACTATTTTCTTACTGTTTATGTAACCAGTTCTGATGAAGACAGCGACATAAGGTCTGTTAATTAGCATAGTGGGATCTATCTATCTATCTATCTATCTATCTATCTATCTATCTATCTATCTATCTATCTATCTATCTATCTATCTATCTATCTATCTATCTATCTATCTATCTATCTATCTATCTATCTATCTATCTATCTATCTATCTATCTATCTATCTATCTATCTATCTATCTATCTATCTATCTATCTATCTATCTATCTATCTATCTATCTATCTATCTATCTATCTATCTATCTATCTATCTATCTATCTATCTATCTATCTATCTATCTATCTATCTATCTATCTATCTATCTATCTATCTATCTATCTATCTATCTATCTATCTATCTATCTATCTATCTATCTATCTATCTATCTATCTATTCGTGGTCAGGCGGGTCACGCTGACATTGAAGGTATATTCTTGTGAGTTAAAAAAAAAAAACCAGAGGAGTCACCACATTTGACTCGTTTTTATCGCCGTAGCGCGGCCTGACTATTTTTGCAAGTTGTTACCTAAACAGTTCTGACGCCGAAAAATATCGGATGGTTTCATTGTAAGCCTTCTCCTGTACTATGCGCGCACGCTTTTCGCGCGATCTATATAAACAAGAGCGGTGAAACTTAAATACGCAGTACACCTTTGCTCTTTTTGCCATGACGAAATTGAATTCAAAATAAGAATAAGGGGTGTTGCTTTAATTTCAGTTTTGTTCAAAGCTGTAGAAAGAACCTCGCCGTGCTCCGTCCTGCTTTAGCTGTTCCCGGCGCCCTGCCTCCTTGGTTCAACCGGTGCAAACAAAGTAAAGAAGTCTAAGCTTGGGAAATATCGAGTGAAGCCCAGCTGTACAAGTAAAGCCCAGTGGGCTGGTCGGCATTTGCAATCTCTAAGCCGGCCTGTCTGCCTCGCAGAGGCTTCCGGGGAAGTCCTGAGCTTGAAACCTTGAGCCCGTTGGAAGTGGGCTGCCAGGGCAGAGCTTGCGAAATTCAGAGAGAAGCCCCGCAAGTGGAGGCTCGTTTCAAAAGGGTCGGGTGGGGCACGATCGACCTTGCTTAATTCCAGCCGGCGCCGTGTCGCGGCAGTTTGCCGGGGAGACCGAGGGAGCGAATGTGAGGAAGGACCGTATGGAGCGAGCTAGGAGGAATATCTAGAGCGGTGGTCGAAAACGGTGCAGTCGGCTCGGAAGCCAATGGGCACTGAGAACGCCTCAGTGGTTAGCGTCGTCGTCCACGCAGAAGGCGACCGGCTGTTAGTCATACTAACACATATTTGTGCGCGTGCGTGTGTTTGTGCGAGCGCTCACGCTTGCACAAGCCGAACGGCACTTTAACACATATATATCCAGTTTCCTACATGTAGGACGCTCCTTTTATGCACTCTAACATCGCCATTTCTTTATCTGATGACTAGCGCCACCTACAGCACATCAAGCAGGCCTCATTCTCAAAGTGTGCAAGCCTAGACATTGCTTGCTTTTCATGCTGCTACTTTCCGACCGCTTTCTCCGGGCAAACGCGTGCTTTGTGGGAAAGACGTAACGGAGAGGAAGAAGTGCACGTGAAATGAAGACCGTTTTCTCAGGGAAAACGCGTGCTTTGTATGAAACACGTCATGCAGAGGAAGAAGTGCAATGTCGGTGTGCACGTGAAATGTTTCAAGGCTTACCACACCCGCATATAGCACCCCTAATGCCCAGTGTCCTATATGTATAGGACGTCTTGAAAAACAGTGTTGCGTTTACCTGGAAGCAAATAAAGAACTTTTATTTTGAGTGTAGAAGTACACTTTTTGTGAAAAAGATATTTGTTTTGCTATTTTTTTTTTTGAGTTTGGGCATATATGGGTTAGATTGCGGCCTGTAAAGCATGCTCTGCCGTTAGCTTAGTTTTAATGAGGCGAAGTGTGAAGCGCAAAGAAAGTTTTGACCGAGGCTCGAACGCAAATGCATGCTGAGAACGCCTTAGTTTTGTCCGTCGTCGTTGATGGAGGAGGCAACCGGGTGTTTGTTGTAATAAAAAACACACACGATTGCGCGCGAGCGCGCTGGAACAATCCAAACGCCACTACTTAAGTTGTGGCCTGTGAAGCGTGCTCTCCCTTTAGCAGATAAGGCGAAGTATGAAGCGTAGGAGCAGTGACAAGTTTTTACTGATGGGGGTGGCTGGAACTCATGAGCAGGAATATATATATATATATATATATATATATATATATATATATATATATATATATATATATATATATATATATATATATATATATATATATATACACGCATACTTCAACACATTGTAAGTTGGATTAGCGAGCACTTGCTAACTTTGTTTTTTTAATGCAGTATTCAAATCCTGGCCCCACCAGATTCAAGAAAGCCCCTCTAGACAAAAAGAGCGTCTGCTGGACGTTAGCTACCCTTCTCACATACTGCTGTCATTGGCAGAGAAGGAGCTAAAAAGCCAAAGAAACCGACAATCTCGAGCGGGCGCAATCAAGAAAGTATAAAGAAAGTAGTTGTGCCATAGATGCACGAATTATCCTCCAACATAAAGAAAGTGGCCGGCAAGGTGGAAGTAGATGTTATTTTTTCCACTCCTCGAAAAAAATCACAGCATATCCACGGAGTAAATGATGATGAGTGGGCGAAGCTGCGGAGGTTCATCGGTAAACCGTGAATCTTCCGTGAATTCTGCCCAGTACATCATCACCGACGTGATATCGGGCGCGTTTATACTAAAGGTTCGATGAGTTATGACGACTTGCAGCTCACTTTAATTTTACATGTACGCTGTGAATTTTCATTGTTTAGAAAACCATTGCTTTGGAAAACATCTGGCGTCTTTCGTTAAGCAGCTGGCGTCTTTTCGTTTTGCTTTAGAACCATCTGGTGTTCTTCCGTTCTGCTTTTACAAAACATCTGGCGTCTTTCGTTGGTTTATTTCATCAATCAACGGCGTTTTGAACAAAATTTTTATTGTTTAATCACGCACAGGAGAAATCTCACCAGGCACTACCTTGGAGGTAAAGAATGGCTGCTAATGGGAATGAGAGACAGAAGAAGTCGGCTTTTAGCTACCGCTGCGAATTTTTTATTGTTCAACAACGCACAGGAAAAATCTCCCACCGACACCACCTTGGAGGTCAAAGCGTAAGACTGGTTACGCACTACGACTACGACTACGAGGGACGAACGGGTGCCGCCTTAAGGAGCTTCGCCCCTAAAACGCCAGGCCTGCGCGGAAAGCGCAGCGCAGTCACCGCGAAAGCTGGAAAAGCGGCATTTCTAGATCCCATTGTAAGTTGTCTTGGGGCTACTAATTCAAGTACACTTGCAAGGTATCCACTACGACATAAATCATAATTTTTGTGAAGTTGGGAAGCACCCACTACGGCATTATTCGTCATTCTGCGGAGAAGCGAGGTACCCGCTACACATGTGTAAGGCAATATGTGCACTTTGTTGATGCGGCGGCTGATGACGATGAAAAATTATGACTGAGCTCTTTGTAATGGGTTGGAAGCTTTAAGTGACCCACTAGTTACATAATTCGGATTGCGTGACGCCTGGTCGTTGTTTCACTCTTCTACGACGCTATATTACATATGTTGTGGTTCCTTCCCGAGAGACGGTTGTATAGGGCCTTTTTACCCAGGAGTTCCAAGCACCGACTTGGCCCTGTGGTAGCATACTGGACTGTCACGGAGAAGGCCCAAGTTCGAACCCCGTTCCTTCCCGGATATTTTTTTCTTATTTCATGCTATAGCGGTTACGGACACCGGCTGCGGCTGCGGCGGCTGACAACTAAGGCGCCAAGAAAAACCGTTGTTGTGATATCATGACAGCTTTCGCTGTAAATTTATTAAGCTTTTGTAAGGCTACCGACACTTTTCATAACAATTGCTTTGTATGCGCGAAGAACCACCAGTGCCCTTTGTGGCCTGTCCACTAGGTGTTGTTTATCGCTTTCCATTCTCGCGAGGTGAAGTTTACGTAGGCCAGACAGGCAGATGCCTCAATGACATGTTAAGGGAGCATAAGCATAAGTTAAACTACTACCGCGATGGGCACGTGTCAGTGCATTGCAGAGACTGCGGTTGCCTACCTCTGTTTAATGATTTCGCAGTTTTGCTTAGGAACATGGATATAGACGCACAGGAGATAATCGAGGCTAATCTGATTGCAAAAGAAGGTTCCAACCGTGTCAGCGCACCATGATTACTCTGAACGCAGTGTAAATCTCCTATCTGGAACAAACAGGCTTGCATGATTGATATCTGCTTTTCTGTCTTCGTCTTTGCTATAATTACCACAGACTCCAGCAATAAAATTAGTACCGCACGCGCTGTCGTGTTCCCTTGTCCCTCTCTTTCCAGTGCTAAGGCCTCATTGAATGGAAGGACCGAAGCCTCGATCCTGTAGGATCCCGACTGAAGCCGCGAATTAAACTTTGGCACGACTGTCAATGCACGCTAACACGCACACTGAGTTGCGGAAATATTAACTCCGCCTCGCACGCGTGCTGTGGAGGGAAGACGGTCCACCGACGTGGCCCATCACGCTGATACGAGTCGAAAACGTGTTCAAAGCACTAACGGGCTGAGTGGAGACGTAAAGGCTACGCCTAGGCAATGAGGGGGGAATTAAGAGAGACAGTTATAAAGAACAAAAAGAAAAAGTCTTGCAGCGGCCGCTGTCTCCGTCTTGGCTCTACAAGGACACGCCGCACGGTGCACTATCTTTTCGGACAGGAGAAAAGAAAGAACTAAAGAAAAAAAAAGGATAAGGGAAAGGAAAGAGGGGGAGGGAGGCTGGTATGCGCGATGGCGCGCGTAGGAGAGACATTTGAGACTAAATGAGAAGGAATGAAATGGTTCGGAGGTGTTGGAAAAGGAGAGCAGGGAAGCCAGTTGGTGGAAAGGGGTGTGGACAGAGCAGCGAGCCGAACGGGCTCGCATTAAGGCGCGGACGCCGCTCGCTTGGATGAAATGAAAATGGAAGAGTGCTATATCCTTCGCCATTTTCCTGCTTTCTCCTCCTCTTTCTCCTTTCTTTTTTTGTTATCTCTAATTTGCGCCGTGAAGAGGCGATAGTGCCGTGGCGAGGGAAAGGACCATTGCAGCGTGGATGAGGAAATAAAAAGAGCGAGGGTGGGCGGGGAGAAAACGGTTAAGGGCTTTACGACTCATCGTAAAAATGTGCGGCGACCCCTCCCGACGCTCGCTTCGCGCTCTACCTTATTCCCGTTCTCGCCAGGCGGCGTTAGCGTCTCTGAAAACGCTGTTCTATTCGCCGAGAAGCGTGCAGCGTTTGGGAAGGCGCGCAGGCCTCGCGACAGCGAAACGACAGACCTCACGTGGCAGGCGGAACGCGTTCTTCCGTTACCTATAATTCATCCACGAAGGCTAAGCAGTGTTGTCGCCGTAGCATCTTCGTTCGCTTGCATACAGATTCGATGACAGGCGATGACGCAAGGCTACGCTTAAGACGCCTTCCTTAACGTTTCTGCGTCGAGAAGGTCACATGACGCCTGTGCCGTGCTGGCGTTTTCGGTGATGCTCAGAGCTTGGTCAAAGTAAAGGAAGACGCCGACCAAATACAAAAAGAACTTTAAAATAAAAAAAAACGTTTGGGTACTCCTACGAGATTTTGAACAAGCCCCTTTGTGCTGGAGCCGAAACGTCTTTTATTTTAAAGTTCTTTTTTGTATTTGCTCGTCGCCTTCCATTACCTTTGAACATGAGCATTCCCGACCGGACGAGTTTTCGTCGAACTCTTGATTTATATTCTCAGCACTTATTTCTCTTGGGAATTGGTGACCGCATGCGTACGACACTTAGCTTCCCAAACCAACGCATACTGGGCATCAGTACAAGTGTTCCTTTTCTACTAATATGCTTTCATATTCTATACCTTCTCTTTCCCTCCTCCTCAATCGTATTCGCCTGTAGCATTTTTTTGCCATCCTGGCAACCCTCTTTATGGCAACTTTGGTAGCGATGAGACAATACAGCCCATCTTCTGCGACTGCCTTCGCTACAATGCATATACAGAATCACTCGCGGTCACTCTAGCTCGCATAGACCACAAACCAATGACGGCAGTCACCATTTTGGAATGTCGTCACGATAAGTCGCCGCGGATGAAGGCAACGATGGCATAGATCAATTTCTCGAAGTCAACAGACTTGCACCGGTGGTTATAGACTAATGGTGGTATTGTGACTGCGAGGAACATAACTTTGTGCGCGTGTGCTCCTCCTTTTTCTCTTTCTATCTCTCTTTCTCTCTGCCTAACTTTCAAACTGCCCTATCCCTTTCCCCAGTGTGAGGTGGCAGTTTTTCTAGACTATTTAACATCCCTGCCTTTCTCCTCTCTCCTTTCAGCCTGGTCTACACTGTCATACACCCACTTTCCTTGTCACCTCGGTGATCATTCCAAACACCCCCCTTCCCCTTCCCCTTCCCCTTCCCCCTTTCCCCGTGCCTATAAACGGCACTTGTTGAGGCGCAGTTGTACGGCGTGAAAACGGACTCGCGAAAATTATACTCCGTGCGACGATTTTGACGACATCAGAACGAAGCGAGGAGGTACTCCCAGGGAGGGTGGACGCGGATATAAATGCTACGAGCGGCGTCGTTTTTGTCACTCGTGCATTCGGGCTTCCACGAAGCGCAACGCCCGAACGTATATTCGCCGGATGCCGTCGTAAATTCGTTGCGTTCTCGGCGTGTAGGTATAGATCGGCCGGGCTGATAGGCTCGAACTGTTTCTGCGGGTGGGTTTCTTAAATGTTCCGTTTTCGTTTGGACATTTTTGCGCTGTTTGTCCGCTCGCTACCTTTTTTCATCAGCTGGAAGCTCTCGAATGTGAACTCTTGAATTACGAAACTTTGGGAGAGCGCTCGGGTATCCCTGCCCATGGTAGTAATGCTAGAGAGTGGTCGAAGGAAGCGTAGGCATGGAAGCTATAACCGGGCGGCCGTCTGGTTTGTTACGCGGCGCTCTGGAAGACAGAGGTTAGATGAAGAAAGAAAGAGAAATAGATGTAGAGGTAGCACTAGCGGCGCGCACGCGGGAATATGTACATTGAGCACACAAAACGTTCTGCAAGGTCCTTACACGGAGAGCGCAGCACGACAGGGACCGAGAAAGAAGAAGACGCAGACACATGAAAAACGACAGGCAAATGTGTGAGTGTGCCACCTTTGGTCTTGTCAGACAAAGAGAAAAGGTTTCTAGATCGCATAGACCACAGACCAATGACGGCAGTAACCGTTTTGGAATGTCGTCCTGAGAAGTCATCGCTTTGAAATGACAAGACACGTTCTGATTGCAGTGATGACATGCGCGAGTTTTGTACACCAACTTTGTTGTCTACTTGGCTTTGGTATCGGTACGATGCCTTTGTATAAATAGCACGCGTGATCGAAAAATAAAGCGTTTCGTTGAAAGTTAGTGCTGTGCTTGGGTCTTCTTCCTCGGTACCTGTCGTGTTGCGCTTCTCCGTGTAGTGAATCCCAACCAACTAGCCCGGCAACGCTTCTTTGCTAAGTCCTGTTGAGCTCAGGAGTTGTACTTACAACGAATTCGTCATTTTTAGTGAGAAATTACTCGTGGACGCATGGAGATTCTGTAGCAGCCTTTTTTTTTAACCATGCAGTCGACACCGTGGCGATGCATGAAGTGGAGTGACTTCGGTGCTAGGCGTGCCAACACGGCCCAAAGCTGTCATGAGTAAAGAAAAGATTGTATCAGTTACCGCGCTCAACAACTGTAATATCAGCGAGGCTCTTTAGTACCGGAGTTTGTGGCTTCATGGTGATGAATTTTGATCGTCTTACACGACATGTGTTTGTTCACCCGACATATGTGACGTTCCATCCGTTCACGAGAGATGAATGATATGTCTGCCTGTAATGCCGCCGAACACACCCTACTCGGTTTGACTTCTCAGTAGGTCATAAATAAAATAGAGACGAGTTCATTTTTACGGCTTCCTGTTAACAGACGGCTAAATGGCCGCATTGTGGGCGTATTCATTTACCTAATTTGCTAAGCTTAAAGACCAAACTGCCGGCCGACTGTACTCAGTAAAGTCTATATCTTCTTCTTCTTCTTCTTCTTCTCAATGATCCCCGCCCTAAGGAAATGCACTATTACATAAGAACTGGGTGTACAGAAAGAAGCGACAAAGCACTGATTACGCTAGAGCAACATGAGTGAATGAATCTAGTATCACGGATTTGCATAGCTTCGAGGGCACCTCGAAGCAATAAGGCGTGTGCGACTCAGTGGCCTATTATACGTGACACATTTCTATAAATCATCCTCGCTGAAACAACGTAGGCCTACAGCCTCGCTCATCAATATGATCCTAGCTAATGCGCTATTTTAGCTGCCTTAGCTAAAGCTCCACCGCTGTGGTAACAAGAGCGTGTCCAGTAGTGTCGTTTAATAAGCTTTCTCGGCTGTTTTAAGTCGTCGTGGTTCTGTCAGTAACATATTGGAGGAATTCTGTCGTTACAACGCTTTTTTTTGGGGGGGGGGTGCTCGACTGCTGACTCGAAGGTCGCGGGATCGAAACCCGGCCATGGCGGCGGCATTTCTATGGAGGCGTAATGCTAGAGGCCCATGTACATAAATGTACGTGCACGTCAATCGACCCCCAGGTGGTCGAAATTTCCGGAGCCCTCCACTACGGCGTCCCTCATAATCATATCGCGGTTTTGGGACGCAGAAACACCAACGATTATTATTACTACTACTTTTCGCGCCGTGTATTCTTCGCTACATCTCAGAAGGAGTCGCCGCTTTCGTCGCATTGTTTTCTGTGCCTGCACAATATGCAAATCGCAATGAAAAAGAGCACACGCAGCTTACATAACATTATTTTGTTTATTTTTCAAGCTTTTGACGGAAGCGCCGCCATTATGGTATCTGTCTGGGTCAAACGCCACTTTCTTTGCCTTAACACCGCCGTCGTTACGCCGCCTCATATACGTAAGCGAAAAAAAAAAATAAAAGAGACGATGACCGCAACAACAGGCAGAAACGCGTTGCAATAGCTGTAAAAAAAGCAGGTAGACAATGTACGTACATACAGTAGGATATACCTCGATGGAAATCAATTATGTACACGATCACGATGCGATACTTTCGCGGGTGGCGACGCTCCCTCGCACTTTCTCGTTCTTCGGTGTAAACCGGGGGAGAGCTCCTTTCCTAAGGCCTAGCGTAGACCTGTAAAAGCGATCGCTGCCGTCGTGGCCTCCCATCCGCAAAAGCCCGACATCAAATGCGGCGCCGCGAAGAAGACCCGTATACGGGCGAGCCACCACATATACGAGCTATAGTGCGGCTTAAATAATTGACGCCAACCCGGGCTCGACGCTTCCCGTCATCCCTATGCCATGCCCCCGCTTTTCTTTTTTTTTTACAACTTCTTCTGCCTTCGTTTTGTTGATGTCCACCTTTTATTCTTTTGTTTCTGGCGCTCGCGATCTGAAATCGATGGTGGAGGTGGCGACGAAGTAAAGTGAAAATAAGAGTACACGGGCACGGGACGTTTGCTCTCGCAGTCGAGCCGTAATATTGCGCGGGCCCCTTTTTTCTTGTCTTTCATCGTCGTAATACTGAGTCCTCGTCGCTCGAAACGGACGTTTGATACTATTCGCACGCGAGTCACGCGATTGGGGAGAATCGACGCGACGAAGCGGCAGGTATAGAGTGGTGCGTGCGTGTATCTGTGTTTGTGCGTACATGCGTGTATGTGCGTTTGTACATACGTGTGCCTGTATGTGTGTCAATGGGATGGGGGCAGAAACGGAGCTTGTCGACGCGGCGATTACTTTAACACTCCATGTCTCTCTCCTTCTCTTTCTTTCTGTTTCATCGAGGAGACATCACAGAGCTTCCCGTGGTCGTTGGTACTCCCGGCAGTCGCGGTGTCGCGCTCGTTCGTTGGTTCTTTGGCCGCTTGAGTGCGCCCCGCGCCGGGCGTAAAGCCGAACGTCGCCGTCGGCAGTGGAGGCGGTAGCATCACGCACGCAATCCTTCTTTTCCTTATTGATCATATACATATTTTTTGTGTGTATCTTGCGGTTTGGAGTTCTGATTCATCACTTCGTGATGCGGTTGTCGTTGAGTTGAAACACTGAGCGTCCGCGCTCAGAAGGCGAACTCGCTCAGTCCTTTACGGTTGTGTACTCCAGCGGATAAGATGCGGAAGAAAATTGTGTCGGTTAGCGTGCTGCGTATGCTTGTGTTAGTTTGATTGATTGATTGATTGATTGATTGATTGATTGATTGATTGATTGATTGATTGATTGATTGATTGATTGATTGATTGATTGATTGATTGATTGATTGATTGATTGATTGATCATCCGTGCGTAACTGATTGGTGCTCTTATTCGTCGAAAGAT
Source organism: Rhipicephalus sanguineus (assembly GCF_013339695.2). Taxonomy (NCBI): domain Eukaryota; kingdom Metazoa; phylum Arthropoda; class Arachnida; order Ixodida; family Ixodidae; genus Rhipicephalus; species Rhipicephalus sanguineus. The sequence continues at coordinate 46,908,013 of NC_051184.2, read as the reverse complement.
GCACTTTTCCCCTGAAAAGCCTGCGAATATATAACGATCGACTTCATCAGTAGTAATCGCTGTAGTGCCGCGTTTAGAGTGCCTCGTATAGGTTTGCTTCGTGACTTAACCATTGACACTCCAGAGTCTTACCTTTCTGGAAATGCGAATTAACCTGTGCCTGTATCGCAGTACTTGTTGCTCGCTCAGAACACTGAAAGTAATACAGGCGAGATGTGTACAAACGTGAAAAGAGAATGCCCCGGTGTTAATCACGTCATGGCTTGTAACTACCTCAAGAGGGAGACCTGTGGCATAGAAAACCGTCGGGCTCTATGAACCGTCTAATTAAAAAAAAGGGGGGGGGGGGGGAGGAGATATGCATGTCCGCGCCTCTGTTTGTACGTGTACGCGTATACATACACGTACAAAATGTGGATACATGGCACCATGGTGCAACAGAGCCAGCTAATGTCTCGATGACGTGAGGTAACAGCAAATAAATAAATAAATAAATAAATAAATAAATAAATAAATAAATAAATAAATAAATAAATAAATAAATAATCGAGAAGATATCTTAGGACTGTTTCGCGGTGAGGTGCTTTGCAGCAGAGCACCAGCCTCATTGGGGGAGCCCACCGCGGGCGCGTATGAAGACGCAAGTACTGCTCAGCCGCGAGGAAGCGTCAAAGAAAGAGAGAGAGAGTTAAGGAAAGAAGGATAGAGAGAAAGGTAGAGCTTACGCGGCTCTCACGTTTCTCGAGAAGCTTCATATGCGAAGCCACCCGTGACGCGGCTGCTTCAGCTACTGCCGAGCTCGATGCGCTGCTCGTCGCTTGGAAGGCGTTAATCACCAAGCTGGCCGCTGCGTTTGCCTCGCATTTTATTTGTCCCTTTTCATAACCAGAGCCTTTCCCCACCACCATCCCAATGGCGTCCGTACACACCGCCGTTGGCTCGTCTCCTGGATCTTGCCGCGTACAATTTGGTCATGCACACTCCCTCTTTTCTAGTGGTTCTTTCTCTCTCTCTTTCTCTCAGCTCATAACTCAGAGATAATCGTCACGACGTTCCCTCGGCCTTTCGTTTTCTCAAAACCCTGCTCCCCGTGTGACTCTCTTCTCTTCACTTCCGCGTACAGTCGTAATTTTTCTTTCCTAGCATCTCTTTCTCTCACACATGTGTTTTTTTTTCCAGCATCGTGCGGGCAGAGAGTAAGGAGAAAAATAATAACAATAAAAAAAAAGATGAGTGCGTTTATTCTGCGGCGATTGTCCAAACATTAATATCGCGCGCTCCATCGCCGTCGCAGACCCCTCCGGAAAGAACGCAGGCCCCCCCTTACCTCCCCCCCTCTAACTCTACGCTCATTCTCTCTCTCCCTCTTCCTACCCCTCTCCCCTTTCTCGGCGGCAGATGCTGTTGGTCAGCAACTAGAGAGGCCACTCGAGTTCATGATGGCGCGGCCTCGCGTCTTGCCGCATGGAAGGCAAAGAGCTGAAAGGTTGGTCGTGGCTGAGGCGTCGAAGCCACTACGGTATACATCCTGATGGACGGGGGTCATTTACGCGAGGTGCTTGACCACTTCGCTTAGACTGTTTTAAAGCGAAGGTTCCTTCGTGAACACTACCGGTCGTTAGTGAGCTTAGATGCTCCGTCGTGCCGACTATTTTTGTGCCATGCTGTGCGGTGCCACTCACTTGTTTTAAACAAATGTGCCTCGAAAGTATCAGCGTTTTTCGACCAAGTGCGATAGTTATTTTATTATTTTCCGTTACCCTGATCCTGCGTCAGACGCGACCGTATGCTTTGCCTACAAATATGCAAGCCGTATACTTTCACTCAGTCCTTGGCCGATGTGCTATTCTATAAACCGTTCTTTTCCGCCGTGTTGATGGTTTAACCCAATCAAAGAATGCGCAGCGAACGTTTTGATATGAGAAGAGACGACATGATTGGCACGTTTGCCAGTAGTCGGCCCTCCTCCTTTCTCTCCAACACCCACAGGTTCCCTGTCAAGCTTTTTCTTTTTTAGTCTGAGAAAACAAAATATGAGAAGAAACATTAGTCCCGTAAGAATAGTCCTTTCGCGTCTCTGCCACCAGGAGTTAGAAATGAACGGGCGTGCATACGTCACAAGCCGGTTTCGCATATGTTAAAAAAATACATTCGGTGTCACAGGGGCTGGCGGGGACGGTGATCTGATCGAGTAGAAGTGGTCTAATCACGACGGCTGCCATTACTCCCTCAAGATCTTCACGGAAACACTTCATTCATTTTTTGTTTTTCTCAGCATAATCTAATGAAAGTTTTCTCGTGACTTGAGTTTTTTCTATCCGCTTGCTTTATGTACTCATAAACGTTGCAGTTAGTCTGGTAGACAGCAGCATCTAGAATTCCAAAACGTTCCTTTCCTGCGATAGAAAAGCCGAGATGAAGCGGAGGAATGCTAGACAGCGGACAGTGGAGTCCTAAAACTGACAACGGAGCGCCGGATTAGATACTTCAGCTAAAATAATAACGACCCTACTATGGGAACACAGGACACCAGCGTCGTAGTTTTCTCACTGGATCATCCCGTGAGTTCGTGGACAGCGCAACACAAACAGAACTTAAGGCAGCTTCCCCTTCATTTCTTCGTTTCCCAGGCTCATATTTATTTTTTCCTATCTCGAACTTCCCGTCTATCTTGAGTGCATTTAAATTTGTAATGACCCCCAGCCCTCCCATCTCGTTGTCTAGCCCTTCGTGCGTACACTTCGTTTCGTGTTCCACGAACGGACATTCGCTTGTGACGTTGCACAGAAAATCGAGGCGTGCTTTGTGCCATCAACTTGTTTTCTTCGTTTTCTCGTGAGATTCTTTTAGAGGAACGAGGTTCTCCAGATAAAGAAACTGTTTCACATGGCGTAGATATTGCTGTCCTTACCAGTCTATATTTCCTTCGTCAGCTTTATTTTCACGTCTTCTTTCTGACTTCTATTAGCGGTTCAGTTTTAAATCTGTTGATGTAATGTTTCTTATCTTTCATTAAAATACAGAGGTTATCAGTCTAGTAAAATAAAATATATAGAAACCGAAGTATAGTGTACGTTACTGTCGCTACTCCTTAGACATAATTTAGTTTTTCTCATATTTCGGCATTCGCGAATTTTATTTCACACTTTTCTCGCGCCAGATTGTTGTTACATCTTATCAGAGAAGCAATATAAACCGAAACAAAAAAAGAACAAGTTATCTAGTTATTACCTCTCCGTGGAAGTGAACTTTTACTACTGATATATCTTCTATCGAGGAGTGGTTTTCATTCACGTAGTGTCATTCATCTTTTGAAGCGGCTTTATGGTTTCGTTACTTTTTGTCTCGATTTAACTTTACCTAAGCGACAGCTATCGCAAAATGATCGCGTGGTTACAGCGGGCAGAAAATCAGTTTTAAGGAAACAATGCCTCGGCGATTCCACGGAGCTTCTTAGTGGTGATTGCTTTCTTTGTAGCGTTAGTTTCATCGCGGTGTGTGTGTGTGTGTGTGTGTGTGTGTGTGTGTGTGTGTGTGTGTGTGTGTGTGTGTGTGTGTGTGTGTTTGTGTGTGTGTGTGCGCGCGCGTGTGTGTGTGTGCGTGTGGGTGTGTGCGTGTGTGTGTGTGCGTGCGTGCGTGTGTGTGTGTGTGTGTGTGTGTGCGTGCGTGCGTGCGTGTGTGTGTGTGTGCGTGTGTGTGCGCGTGTGTGCGTGTGTGTGTGTGTGTGTGTGTGTGCGTGTGTGTGTGTGTGTGTTCGTCTTTAGGATTCGTACTTCATACGCGCTGATTTCATGGCTGAAGACATAAATTGTGATATCTAATTATAAATAAAGCCGGGAATTTCACAAACGTGAAATATAGCCGGGAACGTTAGGCTAGAAACATCAAGGCCTGTATCATACAGGCATAATTGAAAAGTCTGAAGCTTCCATTATGGCTTGCGTTTTTTTTTTTCATTAGATATGCCTCATTGGAGTCAAGCCGGCAATTTATTATTATTATTATTATTATTATTATTATTATTATTATTATTATTATTATTATTATTACAATATTGTGCGTCAACCACGCTTGAGCACTTACATGAATTCATTTTTACCTGTTGCCTTCTCCTTACAGAGCAGGCTGCTGCAGCGGTGCACGCTTTACAGGAACATTGGCGCAGCGGCGCATTTTCTTTTTTTTTTAACACGAAAGTGTTTTATGCCGGGGTTGACCAAGATGTCGTGACGTATTTCCGTCACGGAAATGACGTGAAAAAATGCGCACGATCAGATGGGAAAGAAAGAACGTTCCGTCACCGGAAAGTCGAACCCACGACCTCTCGGTCCGCGACAACAGATGCCGGGCACGCTATACACTGCGCCACGGTTCCACACTCTGGATGCTTTACAAACGCGCCTTTTATATCTCACACTTTCCTCTCGCAGTGCTTTGGCTGGCGAGGTGGTGCCGGCGTCTGGGAGTGGTTAAGTGAAGTAATGCATCATCACCGTGGCCTCTGCGATGAACTCATGCAACGCGTCATTGCTACGAGTCCGTCCCATTCGGCGCGTTTCCAATATGAGAAGTGCACTTTTGTGAACTCCTTAACACACCGCGAGGGTGCGACCTTGCCCTCGGCCTCGCCCATAGCATCCATCCATAATAAATAAAGCTCTGTGACGCGCGCCTGCCTTGGCCTGCCTCGCTTGGCTGTAACACCGCGTTCCCCGCTCACGCTCAGCCCGAGAGAAATCACGACCGGGCTAGAGCGGAGACACGACGCGCGTTGCGTTTCCCTTCTAGAGCGGCCGTAGTGTTCAATACGTCTTTAACATGCTGCGGTATGGCGACCTGAGCCCAAGCTCCGCGTCCAATCAGCGACGCTCTTCTGGCTGCCACACCGCTTTCTTTGATAGCGCTCTCATCGTTAACTATACTACAGCTACATCAAAGGTTTGTCTAATCATCATGGACGTTAGTCGTCGGGTTGAAGATGTGCCACCAAGCGTCAAAGTGGGGCATCTACGTTAAACGGTGCTACAGCTGCCAAACACCAATAGACATTGTGCAAGCCCTCATATTATAAATGTACACTAAACATTCAACTACTTCTGTTAGGACACGTTTTACTTTCATGTTGCATCGATTCCTACGACAGAGGCATAGGCGTGCGCACAAGGGGGGTGGGGGGCAGGGGGGGCGGCCGTCGCTCCTAATAACCTAAGAGGGGAGGCGCAAAATCTGCCCCATACATTGACCCCCCCTAGTCACCTAAGAGGGGGGGGGGGCGCGAAATCTGCCGCGTACATTGACTTAAAAGGGGGGGGGGGCGCTGCGGTGAACCTTCGCCCCCCTTAATGGTGAACCCTGCGCACGCCTATGGACAGAGGGATCAACCATGTTATCACTTTATATTGTTGAAGAATGCGAAAACACTGAAAAGGTTGTTCAGACTCCCTTTGGCCCCAAGAAGCACACAGCGCGACGATAAGCGCAGAAAAAGAACCATGCATCGCGAAGACAGAAAGCCGTAATATTTGAGCTCAAGGATTCGTGTGCAACGCAAGGTGCCTGCCTTACGTGTGAATATACGATGCCGAGCTATCGCCTGTAGCCGTTACGCTAACGACTGCTGCCGTTCCCGACCTCTACGAAGCGCCAAAATTCCTCGAGCGCCGACCGTGCGAGGTATTGGAGTATAAGGCGCTCTGTTACGAATTTCGCCATTTTGCGGATGTCCCATTGCCACCGCGGCGACGAGCTACGCGCGACATGTGTCATTGCGATTACTTCGTCGACTGTGCTCAAGAAAGAGACCCGAGAGACACACAACAGCTCGTCTCGCCTTTCCGGAGCCCTTCCCTTTCCCCAAAATTAATATTTAAAGAATGAGTGTGAGAGAAAGAGAGAAAACACAAGAAAAAAAAACAGTGAAGCATAATGTAGAAGTAATCTTCGTGCCGCAATTCGATCCCCCATATAATCCACCGTTCCTTTGTGAAACAAAGAAAGAAGGGTTACATTGTTCCCCGCCCGAGCAGATGTATGCAGGCACGCCACTCAATTCGCCGATATGGAAAACAGATATGACACCCTATGTAGGCTGCCGTCGACTCCGATTCATATTTTTCCCGTTCCGCTTCGCCCGAAATTTATTTCAACTCGTCCCTCGATGCCGACTGGTCGTTGAATACTCGCGAGTATTGTTTCCGTTTTCCTTTTTTCTCTCTTTCCCCTTTCTTTCTCGCGTTCGGAAAACGCGATTCGAGAAGGAGCTATCCGAGTACATTATGCATAACTCGTGAATCCTGAACTCGGCCTGCTCTTTGTTCGATCGGCTTCGCCATGCCTTCTTTCATTGCCCCTAGTTCCGTTCGTTACGGTTAATTCTTTTCTTTTTCTCGTTTCTTTTGCCTCTTCGCTATCCGTACTTCGGAGCGGGCTTCTCACTCTCTACCTCGCCCTTTCATGTTCTCTCTCTCTCTGCGTGTACAACGCGTCTCGCTGAAACGGTGTTACGCTGTCGTGCGCCCCGAGCGAGTCATTCTATTATTGCTTAATTCTATTCATTTCTCCCAGTCTGTGCGTGTGTCGGATTCTAATATAATGAGATTGCTCATTTACATAATGAGATGAAAGGGGAAAATTTTTTTCTGATACCCAGGTTTTGTTTCTCTCTTAACACCCTCTCCTACCCCCTCTTACGCCATAGCCTTTTCTTGCTTCCCCCTCCCCCTCTCCCAGGCATCGCCCCCACTCCGTTATACAGCGTAGCCAGTCCCCCTCCCCCTCCTTCGTGTGAAAGAAACTACTAGTATCTACTTGCTTGTCTTCCCGCTTCTGGGCCCGGAGGCGATGGCCAGTCCGTTGCGTAAGTCAGGGTACGACGCCCTTTCCCAGCATACTAAGTGAGAGAGATGGCCTGGTTCAGGCATACGTGGAGAGGGTGATGGAACGGAACGCTGGTTATTAAGATTACTTTTTTTTTTTTTCCCCTTACCGGTTTCTATCCGTCCGCGTGAGTGTACGTTATAATCTCGGGTGCGCGTTGCAATCCTTATTTAATGCTCGCCTGCGCTGTTTTTTTCTTTTCTTTTTCCTTTTTTTTTTCATCGTGCGCCAGGGCCTGCCTTGCCGGGCTGTCAGCGCCAATTTAAGACGCGCGGAAACAGAGCGTGAATCATTATTTCTTTGTTTCGCCGTGCCTTTTGGTTTTTTTTTTTTTTGTTTGTTATGAATCTCTCTTTCTTTGTTTTACGCTCGTGCCTGCCCTTACATATATCCCGATGTTCTTTGCTTCTTCGTTCTCGCTTAGTAGCGATATTTTATCTTTCCTCTGACCAGTTCGCGCTGGGCTTCTATGCTGCACGAGCTAGCTGTCCGCCTGGATTTCTCTTCTTTTAAACATTCTTTTTTATGTGTGTGTGGTTCGAGGCGCCGCTAGTTGAGGTGCTTTGTGTGAGACGAGCCCTTCGGCGTCAGAATAATCAACGGCCGTCTAAATCATCGAACAGAGGTGGGCCCCCACCGAGTCCTTTCCTGGCATATCGGCTTCCTTGCTTTCTAAGCGATAGTCGAGCTTGCCAATGTTTTCTCGTATCAGCTCTGACGACGTAGTCCTTTTTTTTACTCGTCGTAAGGGGGCTTTGATATATGAGCGAACGCGCACACGTTGCCTATTTGACATCGTTTTCACCGCGTCATATTTGTAGTGCGCGGGATTTAGCACAGACTCGCAACTGCAGTGAAGCATATGTATCTTTTCCGCCTACGCGTCCTTGTTAAACTTTAGCGTAACTAACCACGCACGCTGTTTAGACACCTTACGGGTGTTGAACATCGTGAACTAAGAATATGGCTCGCCTCTCGGCGAGAACTTTATCCGAACTTCCTCTGGCGGAAATCTCTGTATCTTCTTTTTTTTATTCTCTAGATTTAGACTATCCAGTTACTTTCACATTCTTTTCGTCTACGTTTTGCCCTTAACCGGTAACACTTGAATACTCTCATGCTGGAAACCAGTTACTAAATAAAGATCGCGAAGAGAGGCAATATCACACGGGTGTTGAAAAATAGCGTTCTTCACGCAGCCATCTACACATTGTATCGGCGCAGATATCGGTTACGCGTTGCGCTTTCTTTGCTGGATGTGCTGTTTAAGCCTCTATTGTGGCACGGCACACAATACAAAACCGAAAAACAAAAAAATGGAACCGGTATCTAGTATTTCTGGATGATTCGCTTCACTAATTCGGCAATGGGGTTGTCGCAGCAGATCAGTTGGTTGACAATATTGTTCGACCTAAAAGTTACCCATTGATTGATTGATTGATTGATTGATTGATTGATTGATTGATTGATTGATTGATTGATTGATTGATTGATTGATTGATTGATTGATTGATTGATTGATTGATTGATTGCAACAACTCTCTGCTGTCAGGTACGCAGTCATCGCGGCACAGTGCGTGGCTACAAAATGAAACCAGATGTGCAGGGTCGTCCACTTCTAACTGTTAGACATTTTGACCGCACAAAAAAGACGAGGACAGAGGGAGATACGACGACACGGGCGGTAATGTCTAACAGTAAGTACCAACTAGGCCAAACGCAAGTTCGTCCACTTCTAAGATGAGGACGTCATTAATATTTATGACCTCGCAGAAGCTGATATTTAGTACATAATTCTGAAAATATTGTTGTCTTTATCGATGCCATGATTAGACGCCATATCACGTGCAGTTTTTCGTGAAGTACAATAAATGTTGTAGTTTTACCGACCTGAATATTAATGAGGTGTTCACCTTTGATATGGTCGACCCCGCACGCAGTAATCCAACCCGAACAATGTGGCTCCGGCAGTCAGAAGGCTTTCCGGTCATAGTGGTGCGACATTTGGTTAAGAATATTTAGCTCAGCAATGTCGCTCTAAAAATTGTGATAGCGGTCTAATCCTTCTCCCAAGGAATAAATAGCGTGAGCGTGCGAATACCAACTAACGCGAGAGAAACTGGTGGCCGAAGTAAGCGGCGTGGTTAGCCGGTATTCTGAATGATTGAGTGAGTTCTGTATACGTGGTCATAGCCTCGTTATGCTTCACTCACGGGTCCTTACGCATTATATTGGGGTAATGAAACTGACTATATTGACGTACTTATACTGATACAATACAGCTGACCCATGGAACTGGTTGTCCGCTCGGTATCGATTTTCACAGCGACATTTGAGATATTGCAGTTTGTTCTTTTTCCTTTAATTCTGCGCAGAGTGTGAATGATGCTTATCCCGCATCCAGCCCTACTTTTGATCTCCAGGTGTGGGCTTCTCCGCACTAACACCCACTTTGCAGTGATGCACGCTTGACAGCAAACTTTATATCGTGTGTTTTGTATAAATCTTCTTCATTTATAACCCGTGACTCTCTACATGAAATATTATTGGAAAAAGACAAAATGCGTCTAGCCTTTTATCATTCGGGTGCCGCAGTACTCACTGATGACATGTTTAAGTTGTTAGGTAGTCCTCGTTGCTTTGAATTCGGAGATTTCATAACTTGACAGACCTGGCTCGCCTTTTCGTGGACAACACTTTTTTTGTTTCGGTACATGTTGAGTGTAAATAATAATGGCCCTTACCTGCATGAAATGCGAGCAAACTTTACTTTGCAGTTATGAGCGATGCATGCTTCGTAGAACGCTCGAAACCGTACACGTGCTGTGGTTCCTTCCAGCTATCCCGCTTTGTTTTGTACTCCGTTTCTAATCGCTGTCCATATTATTGCAGTGCTGAGCGCTTTGCGCAACGCATATTGCCGTGGCGCACGCGTTTTAAGAATGTTTATGAGACGGGAACGGTTGTAAGTGCACCGAATTAGTTTTTTATCGCACTTCACATGTCAACTCATTGGCTAGATAAGTTTGGTCTTTCAACGTTCTGTCGACTTCATATACGCCGCACTAATACGGTGCACGTGCTGCCCCCTGTTGGAGTGCTGCACTGTTGGTTCTTGGTGACGCCATTGCGTAAGGTGTCATGGATGTCCAGGGCACCTTTGTTCGATGCTCACGCAAGAGAGTGAGCCCGTTGATAGAAATCTAAGCATGATTTCTTTCAATGAACATGAACGGCACATGTTCATGTGCCGTTCATGTTGGCGTTGTTCTGCTGCTAGCATTCTGTATATAATCCCGAATGCACGGGCTTACAATATAATACGTGCTTACCCGCTTTTTCTTATCATATGATATCATTATCAGTTTTCTTATCTTGTGTGTTCGAGCTACGTGGAGAGTAAACATCTGACGCTGATATGAAAATAGTCAGAAACTTGCACATTGAAAACACGTAACAAATAAGCACAAAAACCAATCAAAATTTAACAGAAATTTAAAGCTCATTAATCTAACCTCTTTTGTTGAATGCAACTACCTTGTATGTAATATTGTACGCATCGTTTAGTGATATGGGGACATGATGGAACATATAGAACGACGTGCTCTACGTTATTTCAGATGAATTGGGAACCAAACGAGCCAACCCTGCTTCGTGAAAGAACTTGCTCATTATTACTGGGGATGTGCATAATAATGGAATGCGGTTTTTATTGCGTATCAGCAAGATTTTCGGTACATATGTTTACAACAGTGTCTTTTTTTTTAAATGACCGTTCTGCTTTTGAGTACACATTTCACATATTTCACAACACTAACATGCTTCGGATATGCCTATTTCATACTTTATTACAATTTTCGGTGAACGTATGAAATGTAAATTTCGAATTAACAGCAGTGGTAGCAAGAGCGCACGTTCGCATCTTTTTTTTTTAAGACATGTCGTTCCGAAGCCTCTTTTACTAGCACTCAGTAAAGGGATATGCTGTGCTTTATCATCTTTCTGGTCGATATAAACAGTAAGAAAAGAAAAAAGAACGGAGCAACGAAAATCAAAAGAAGGAAAATTTAAGCATTTCGCGGGTTTACGTTCTCTTCCGCTTTTCACTTCCGGTCTTCTAATTCAATGTACGAAGCGGCAACTTCAAAGAGTCTAAAGACATGCAACATTGTCTCTGCTAAAACTCAGTTGCCCGGCAACTCTTTGAAATAACATGTATGGTTAAGATGCTCAAACGCTTAAATTGAGCTGCGTAATCAAAATGAAAGCACAAGGGCAAGATGTTTTCGTATTTTTATAGCGGCAGTGTCGAAAACGTAGCGCGACGAGTTCGTGTGTATCAAGGATAACGATGTTAGAAGACTGGATTACTTTGTTTACCATTTTAATTATTCCCTGGTCATCAAAGGGCCCCCTAGTTTCTGTGAACTCGCTCGCTTTAACTAACCCCAAACCGACCATTACCGTCCGGGTATTCGCAAGCGCGCAAAGTACACTCTTACGTCTAAGCGATCAGAAAGCAGCGAATGGTCGATTCCTTAAGACAATGAACCCGAAAGCAACCAGTCGACTGCGACATCACCAGACAAAAAAGCGTTTCGACGAACGACCGTATCAGCGCCCAGGCGCGCTCATGGGCGCGCAAACACGCGCACACAACACACGCCTCCGGAACCAAGAGCATCGACACGAATGAAAGAAAGTAGTCGAGAGCACGACTGCGAAGCCCACGCAGTGGCAACCAACGTCCCACACTCAAACACCTGCACTAAGACGCACGTGGCAAATGCGTTTCCGATGAGAGTGGGCAGGGGGCTTAGGGAGAAAAAGCAAAGAGAAACGGGAATAGAAGGTGGGTAGGTAGGATGGGGGTCAAAGGAGCGGCGTTTTGGCTTTGTCGGGGAGTCTTGACCGTGTCGCTAAGGCCGCGATAGCAAACGTCGTCGCGAGCCTAACGTTGCGCTCGCTACGCCTTTTGTCGCGTCGGGGCGGCACCGCCCTCTCTCAGGTGCGATCGAATCGCCTCGTGCCTTATTCTTCGAGCACCTGACTTGGAAAGGGCCCTCGGCGCACTCTTGCCTTATTTTGCTCTTCTACTTGTCCGCACACGGCGCCGGTACTCACGACCGATTGTGAGTCTTCCCATTGTGCACGCGATGACTGAGCGGGCGGTGGGGGAACTCGACACCGACACTGGCGTATTTTCGCGCTTTCGCCCTCTCCTTTCCGAGTTTGCCTCCGTGAGCCCGAGATTTGGTGCCCCGATATTCCGTACTCGAGCAGCATGCTTTATACTTATCGAACGTCCAGGCGTGTCACGTTACTTTTTCACCTGTGCCGGGAAACATTATGGAACTCGGTTAACTTTTTTGGCACAAGGTACAAATATGTTGCTCATTTCCAGTCACGTGTATTACTTTGCGGCAGGCGCGTTGATTGTAATAGTAGTCCACCTTTTGGTGTAAAAAGAGGAGACAGAGAGGAGAAAGGATATATCAGGAAGTTAGACTCAGCCCGGATTTATACCTTTCAAGAGGAAAAAGAACGCAGGTGTAAAACAAATAACCGTCCTAGAAGTCAGTCTGCATATATCTTCAAGTCTTACTAAGCGCTACAAAGGGCAACACACAAGAAACAGCAAGCCAGTGTAATTGAGCAGGATAACGTGCCTTGCCCGGTAGTCTCTTGTACACTGTCTTTCGATGAGCTTAATAAGTTTCGGATAGAAAGGAAGAGAGGGAGAGGGGGCCCTAAGTGTGCCCGCTTGGAAGTGCACATCAAACCTACAAGTTGTCCTGCGGACATTCGGTGCACTAGCAAAGCCTTCGGTGCTTTCTGCGCCATCGTCTCAGACGGGCATATTCCTAGTGCCTTCACTTCCAACAGACAAGAGAGAGAGGGAGAAGCAAGGAGAGGGAGGAAGGCTAACCAGATGCACGTGTGGTTTGCTACCCTGCACTGGGGGAGAGGAATAAGAGGGCGAAAAGGGTGACAGAGGAAGAAGGGGAATGGACACAATCATGCGCACACTTGGGAGAGCACATCCAGTTTACAGGCGGTCACGCAGATCGGTGGACCTTATGCACTCGTTTCGCATCGGTATGGCGGACACCTCCACATGCGACTTCTGCGGAACCGAAGAGACCTGTGCAGCTGCACTCGCTATGACATCCAGCGATGCCTGCTCCGGATGCTTTCGGACCAACTGGGCTCGACACCATTTTCTGTAAACAAGATCCTAGGACCACGGGCACGCGCGTCGAGGGCGTAGAAGGCAACGAAAGCGCTACTTCCTAAGCTATTCACTTTCAAATGACTGGTCTGGCTCACTTGGACATAACAGTAGCAACGCATGCGCAGTTGCGGATGGCTAAGCTGTCGTTCAGCGCGATTTGGTACAAAACGGAAGAGAACTTCTTACTTTGACAAACTTCGCGCCGTGATACAAAACGGCACAGCGCACTGGTAAGGCACCTTTCAGTAAAGTGAGAACGCTTGTTCTCGCTCGAAGTTCGACTTGGCGTCTATGGCGTCCTACATATGCGAGTAGATGTAACGTGTTCGAATCTCTCTCACGGGACGAACATTACACCTATACTTTATGCCGTTTAAACTCAGCTGTTGGTTAAGAAAACCGATGTCGTTAATAACAATATAAGGTCCCCACTACGTCACCGTCTTTCATTAGATCGGATGCAAGTAAGTAACCTAAGTTCCCTCGCAGTTAGGGCAGCATTCATACAGCCATGAATGCAAACAAATGCGGCTGTTTTAACTTCAGCAAATAGAGCAACGTCTTTTGTATTTCGCCCCATCTTCTTTGCTGCCGATGCTTTCTCGCTCGCATTAAACCGCTTATTGTCTTCCTGCTGCAGAGTCTGTGAAAGAACTGCAAAGAGCGTTGTAACCGATGGCAATGAAGCTCAATGCGCGTTCTTCGAGGTTGAAAACCACTGTCAAAATTACCTCGTAATACCGGGCTCAACCTACCGTAAATGTAATCACTTTGTTAGAGCTTTAGTTTCGTCCTCAAATTGCTGTTTGCACGTTATGGTGTGGTATGAACGGGGGTGCTACCTGGTGGCGTAGATATATATTTTTATTTGTTGGGGTTTAACGTCCCAGAAGCACGATATGGTTACGAGGTACCCCACATTGGAGGGTTCCGGCAATTTCGACCATCTGGAGTTCTTTAACGCGCACCTAAATCAAAGTACACGGGCCTCTAGCATTTTCGCCTCCTTCGAAAATGCGGCCTGGGTGGCGCCGAGCTCAAGCAAAGAAGGAGCTGTTCTGCTCTGTTCTGCTTTAACTGGCTTGGTGTAGAGAGGTTGAAGTTTATATTACCTTAGCTACTCCATTTATACTAGCTCTGCAGCGAAAAAAGAAAAAAAGTGGTTACCTAACATAAAAAAATGAGCAACTAAAGAAAAAAAAACATGGCTGATTCCTCCGTCATAGGAATCGGTATAACACGAAAGTGAAACGTGTCTTCACAGAAGTAGTGCTTATTGTGTAGTGATATATGAGAGCTTGTACAATGTCTATTCATATTTGGCAGCTATAGCACCGTTTGACGTGGATGCAGCCATGTTGACAGCATGTCTCTATCGCGACGACTAACGCCCATGATCATGATTAAACCGTTGTGGTAGCTGACGGTGCGAACATATATTTGGACACAGCGAATCGTGAATCCCGCGTAAGGATGACCTCATAATCTCAGAAGCTCATAATCAACACTGGTACCCGGTATGCACTTCTTCAAAGCGTCGTCAATTAAGGAGAGAAACGGCACAGTGTGCGCTTTCTAGTAATGGGTAGCCAACGCCTGTGCTCATGCATACACTAACACACACTGCGCTTCAGCAACACGGGAGGTAGAGGTTCGTAGCCTGAGCCGCAAACGCGTGCGTCCCGCTGGCCTCTGTCTCGCAAGCGCTGCTCTCGCTCCACCAAGGCACGACATTCGCCCGTCGAAATCACGTTCTGCAACGCATTTTGCAGCAGTTTTGTTAGTCGGTGCTCTCGCAATTGAAGCAGTCGGCGGCGGAGAAATCCCGTTGGTGCACGTGGAATCTGTACTACTACGATGAGCCGACGCACGCTAACACAAAGCCAAAGGCAAAGAACGTAACTGCGTCAAGGGTGCCTCGGCGACGCCAGCGCGGCCCCTCTCTGGTATCGAGACGCTTTAACCATGACCTCCGATATCGCGCGCAATCTCGGAGTAAGCGCTAGTAAGTGTCGATCGTGAAGCATTACTTCTTTTCACCTCTCACAGACGGCGGCACCACCCCGCTCCGCCCGCCGCGAAAGAGAATGTGTGAAAGATATAAGGCGCGTTCGCGCCGCGCCTAGCATCTCCCGAGATGGCTTAGTGGGTAGGGCGTCGGGCGCTTGCCGTCGCGGCCGCAACGTCGTGGGTTCGATTCTCAGCGGGGTATCTTTTTCTTGGTTTTTTTCTTTCTCACCCGTTGGCGTCCATTTTACCAACGTCATATCCGTGACGGATGTACTTGGTGGACCCCGGCATAAAACACTTTCGTGTTAAAAAGCTAGTATTGAAGTTAGAGGGACCGGCAACAAATTGTATATATAGCATCTGTTTCCTTTAGTACAGCGGAAATATTACCGGTTAGAGAGTGCCTAATCACAGAATCGTAGCGCGGAAAATGCCGTGAAATATATATATAATCAGAATTTTTCGATCTGCGGTGACTACATAGTCATACACGCACAATACATGCTGCAAACAGTAAGAGGTGAACGCGACAGCGGTTCGTGCTTGCGCGCGGCGGTTTTCTGCGCACGCGTGCACCCCACGCGCATGCGCCGCGGCCCGACATGTTCCACTAGTCACCGCGAAGGCAGCGCCTCTACTCAGCGAGCAACTCCTTTTACCGCGCAAGCAGCCGAGCAAAGAGCAGGGATGGATAATAATATACATACACTAATCATGGTGTGCGTGAACGCATCAGACTACGTACAGCAAAGGGAACGACTCCCTTTGCTGTGTGTGTGTGTGTGTGTGTGTGTGTGTGTGTGTGTGTGTGTGTGTGTGTGTGTGTGTGTGTGTGTGTGTGTGTGTGTGTGTGTGTGTGTGTGTGTGTGTGTGTGTGTGTGTGTGTGTGTGTGTGTGTGACTTTTAAACGCGTTTTAAAAACATAAATCCAAATCACGGGTCGTAAAGTATGCTTGAATCTGCCACTTTAATTCGCGATTTTCTCACTTCCACCAGGATCTAATAACGCGTTTTGACCAGTTGTCGGTCCCTTTAACAAGTGCGTTCTACTGCTGGCGTAAGTATTTTAGTAGGTGGCGTAAATGAGAACATGACGTGAGCAGGATTTGGGGACATATGCACGTAGCGCCATCTCTCGTCGGTGAGAGCGAAAAAAAAAATCATATCTGACGAAAAAAGATAGTCATCAAGAACGACTCCGGGTCCTATACAGCAGAGACTTACTTAAACATTCTGTTAAAATTAAAGGGTCTCACTGCAAACCGCGGGGATTCCCAGAGTGTTTATTATTTTACAATGGGGCCTCATGTGTTTCTTTTGGGCTGCGTTCAATTGTCCTGGGAAACCACACGCTTTGTTGTGCGATACTGCAATTTTACCAAAATGTTCCAGTACTTCTCTGCTGTATGCGTAGAACCCGGAGTTATTTGGGTAACAAGCTTTCTTTAAGAGATATGATTTTTTTTTCATCTATTTCCCATTCATTTATGGCAGGACGCCATTGCTGCCACTGAGAGATGGCGCTGGTACAGATGTCCCCAAATCCTGGGAATGCACGTACGCTGCCTTTGAAAATGATCTTTTCTTTTCCTACACAATGAGGACACTCTGGATGCACAAACACATAAAAAAAAACTTGTCTATAAGACATCGCCGTGGGACAAAGCGGCACAAGGGGCCGATATCATCGTCCGGCATTGCGCAGACGCCGTCTCCAGATATTAAATGCCAGAGTTGCGCAACACAGACAACGCAGTGCCGTACGCTTCTTTCCCAAGGAAACTTGCATGGGATCCCGACCGACGTCCTCAACAGGAAGCAGCAAACTTTAAGGTAGCCTCCTTGCCAGGGCGCCACGTAACACCCCGCCATCAGACCTTGCTGCGCTGCTCTCAAGCTTTTGGAAACTGAGCGACGACACGCGAAGATTTTCGAAGATTTAGCTTCGCCAATGTTGGTCGGGGTGAAGTTTATATATAAAGACCGCAGAAAAGTGACAAGATTGATGCATCGAGCGACGGCGTTAAAAAGCAAACCGCGCGAGTGCCGGAACGTGGCTGCCTGGGAAACCTCTCCAGCTCACATGGAGCGCGTGTATGCGGTTACAATCAATCTTCGCACCTACTCGTGCATTTTGCTTCCTTTTTGCAGTTTCGGATTACAATAGTTTTCGAAATATTCGCCCTACAACACCGCGAAGAAGAAAATAAAAACTAGATTGAGCGCGGACCTCCTTTTAAGAAGGCCCAAGGCAACGAAACGTAAAAAGAAACTTCCACCCCACCTTCATCTTTCTTAACCTGAAGGCGGCGACCCCCTTTTCTCGTAGATGCAACGCAATACTCTTTTTTTTTTTTTTTTGAAGGAAGTCCCTTCCTCTAATAGATGGAGCGCAATATTTTCTTTATTTTTTTATTTTCTCGGGGGTTTTCGTTTATATGTGAATGCTCTTATGTTGCATCCCTAAGGTAAGGAGTGCGTGGGAGCTTCGGGCCTGTTTAACGCATCCCCGACTATACCAAAAAATTTGTGGGTATCGTCGCTGGGTTCTTGCAGGTATGAGCGTCTTTTTCCCACGAAATGCGCTATTTTCGGCATCATTTCCCGAGTTCCCCGCCTGCATCGTCTCGGATCCTTCGGCCTTACGCTCGAAGCACTGCGTCGTTGCTTTTTTTTTTTTCACAAGCTCTAATGAGTGAATAAAGAACTGAAGAAAGTTGCAAACGTACAGCTGACATCGATAGTTCACCACCCAATGGAGTGCCCGCTAACATCTACTGCGCAATATTTTCGTTACGTCGATGGCAGTGCTGCTTCTTAAAATGCATCTTATAAAGGTTCTGGCTTGGGCGATCTTGCAGCAGTTCAGAATAAAGAGGTCTTCGCATTTGTGACGGAAGTGAGGTTATTCGTGACGTCAGAGATCGCGCTATCGACGTGCTCAGTTACTCTTTTGGCTCTGAATGGGTCGGACGTCTGTCGTACGTTCCAAAGAGCAGCGGTGGCAGTACGAGGAACGTCGGCGCACCCTGACGCGCACGAGTGCGCGTCGCCGTCAAGACAATGTCACCGACGACGATCGGGCAAGCGAAGCCAAACGCACGCGCGACGCCTCGCCGTCAGAAATCTTCTCCAGCTTCACTGGTCTTCCCTCTTACGAAGCAGTTGGAAGGGCTCTGATTTTCTTGTTGTTGACTATTTCACTCTCACTTTTTAGGGAAGAGTTTTTCCACGCGGACGCCACGAAATCCCGGCTCCTGGCTATAGACGGCTTCGCTGTGTAAACTGAAAAGCCGGCAGACAACAAGAGGACATGGTCCGACCTGTAACGCTGCTCTCAACGGAAGGTATCGCAACGCGTCAGATGGCTCGGCGAGACTTTCGCGTTTAGACTGAAGTATTGACTTTTCAGCGGTTGATACAGGTGAGAGAAGTTAAGAATAATGATGGAGAGAAATGCTGGAAAGACATACGTTAAACAGGAGTTGTCATAGGCGTAGACCACGGTAAATTATATCAAGAAAAGCTTGAATGTAAGAGAGATATATATATATATATATTCATGCCGCTAGACAGTAACAGATGGAGCAACAGATTATTGTAACGAACAGTTTGGCTGACTAGTGGTTTCAAAGGAAAAGCTCATAAAAATAATCGTCATGGATCACTATCACCACGCGCTGAAGTGGTCCATAAAGTTGTGTTGTAGGCTGTAAAACTGGCGATCGCACTTCGTGTTTAAATTTCGCCCCTTGTGTTCACAGTATGACAGAGTTTCGCGCAGAAACCACTAGACAGAACCCTGCGATCTCCCACTTAGCGCGGGAATAGTATTTAGCACGCTGCCTTGTTCTATCTCTGTAACTAGAGCTTCAAACGTTGTGGTAGCGTTGTGTATTGCGCTTTCTGCCTTTCTGAAATTTACAAGCCCGCATGGATTTCGGAACACAGCTTAAACACTCTACCAAATCCGCAAAACAGTACACATAAGGTGCAGAATTCCCTGCGGCCATTTTTTAATGTTGGGCGTTTTGCACTAGCTGAATGTGTGTGATGTACGACCAACGTATCCGTAAAGGCAGCAACCGAGCTACAATGTATTTGCTCTGATAGCTGGTAAGATTGCAAAATTACTTGCTTGACTTCACCAGTTTTATATACGAGTTATTATCGTTAACGTACCCCACCCCCCTTACCCACACAAACGCACACATCCTGACTGTGATGTACACGCGGTACTCTGGGCTACCGTATTTAGTCCCACATTGCCTTCACCGCTTGGCATTGATTGATATCAGCTAGGGCTGGCTAAATAATGCCGACTGTTGGTTGGCGAAACGATGACGTCGGATACCCAGGGACCACCGGCGTACGGTGGTGATACCTTATGTGCACACCATTTCGCACAATCTGCGAAAGATAGGCCGGAAAGCCGGTGTCGACGTTGTGTTCTCGGCACCAGTGCGACTGTCGGGCCTGTGCAAAAAGGTGAACGGCGCTAAGAGGCATTTGCAATTGTGTGAAATCAAATACCGCAACCCCTACGTCGCATGCACAGAAGAGGTGATCCACAAGATCCCTCTGACCTGTAACAAGGTTTACATTGGTCAGACGGGCAGGTGCATAAACACACGGCTAACGGAACACAACCGCCACTCTGCAGCAAAAGATTCTGGGCATTTGGCCTTCCATTGTAGGGATTGTGGCTGTGCTCCCACTTCAACAGGTACGGAGATTGTGCGCAAGGAACGCAAGAAGGAAACTAGAGAGGTAACCGAGGCCATGGAAATTGACAAATGGAAAGATAAGTGTATCAGTTGCCCTTCGGTTGCGTTCTCTGAAAAAGCGCGCCGATACCTTGGTATTTCAATTTCAATCAAAATCTTTTATTTTCACCATTTCATACATAAGGTGAAAAAGGGAGAACCGGAGAAAAAGCCGAAAGTTCTTCGGCTTGACAAAGCTCCGGTCCCCCAGGCAGACAGTGGTGATGTTGGTTTCAAAACAATGGAAGAAAGCATGTTACAAAGTATAAAGCATTAAAGAAATAATAACATTTCAACTGAATATAACATGAACATTGGGATGAAAGGAAGGGAAGTGTATAAATGAAAACAAGTATGCAGCAACTACAAAGTACAACCGAGATACACTTTTTTATAACACAGAAAGAAAAGTACGATAGCAGCAGCATGTCAAAAAAAAAAACCGCTGTGATTTTTTCCTTCCAAACACATGCGGTCTTGAGCCGCTACAGGAACAAGTCCAACATTTTATTTTTGTTTAGCGGTAACACATCAACACTTTGTTTGTTGAAATGATTAAGCAGGGAAGGCAGTGTATGGCAAAGGCGCTGTTGTTCATAATTAGTACGCGAAAAAGGGATTTTCCATGGGGCCTGACGGCGATATGAATATGTACTTTTATTTTGTTGTAGATCTGCGAGGATTAGAAATGAATCTATTTTTCCTAGCATAGCACTCTTGTAGCATTGCAGAGTTTTCAGTTTCCAAATGTCACCAGCTTTTATTATTTTAATTTATATTATTTTAATTTATAGTATGTAACCACATACTGTGTGGCAAACTTTTTTATCAGAACCACGTGTTTTCTTTTTTTGTTGTTGTTGTTGTTGTGCCTTTATTAGTGCGGTTTCCTCGGGTTTTTTTCCGGTCCTCATCGTATCCACTGCTGTCAGAGCGCATGTCGTGTTCACATACATAAGTCGGCTCTTTCAACAATAAATCACCAGTTGCAGTACAGTGCTTGTGTTTGCGTCTTTTTACATGTACGTATTCGTTTTCTATTCGAAAATCATGGCTCACCAACTAGCCCATCAGTACATTTTAAGCAAGTGCATAAATGATCGCACACGTTGGCTTACGTTTGGCAAATATCGGCTAATGTTGCAATATGTTGGCTAAGTGATGGTAAGTTTAGGCTAACGTTGGCTCATGCAGGCTATTGACTCTCATAACGGCTACGTTGCCTCCATTCAGTCTCAATCTTACGACGTCCTGGTATATACGTACACGAACGAGCAGACTTGGTCATGCCTGACTTATATTTTTTTTTCCTTAACACGTACGTAAATAGTTAACTTATGGGTTCTTACGTGCCAGAACCTGAATATAAAGCACGCCGTATTGGAAGCACGCATCTATTTTGAGAATCTGGTTTTTCTTGAAGTGCCCCTGAATCTAAGTAATGGCGTTCTTTTTTTTTTGTTTCTTAACATTTCGCCCCCTCATAATGCGGTTGGACACAGATTTTGACGCAACGCCTTCACTAACTAAGCACTTATCGCAATCAACATGTTAGTTACTCTGATTCACACACTTTGCAATTTTCGCGTGTACCTAACTTGATGCTTGCACCTTTGCCTCCTGAAGAGCCCCTAGCTCCCGTTAATTTCATTATAACGCATTTATGACGACTGCTGCGACTACGCCCGTAGGACTAGATTGCACACGCAGGAAGTAAATGGGCTTTGTTGAGACTCCTTTAATTAACTATACTCCGAGGCCTACGCTTTCACCTTGAGCGAAAGGGACTCGAAACGCGGCAAACGCTTTCCTGTATGTGGACCTACATACAGGTGGCCCCTACAAAGGCCCGCACCCTTTAAATATTTCACAACAGAGGAGCGCTAGAGCTTCGCTTTCGACGCTGTGCCAGCTGCTCCTATAAAGGGACGTTAGTGTTTGTACGCCGAGTGCGTATACAGTGTTCGTGTAAAAACAACCACAGAAAGCAATCGTGCAACATCCTCGAGCACCGCCAACCCGTGCGTTCGCTTCGACCGTGGCCCGCTCGTGCTTTGTGGGCCGGCGCTATTCTAAATCCGCGTTATGCAATTGGGATTAAACGGTCGGGTGTGGCACCGTCTGTCCTTTACTGAAGATGCGCCGACGTCGATGTCCGCATGATGTGGGGCGCTCACGCTAAGCCGAAACCAGGCATTTAGAAACGCCTCTTTCCTGTTTCGCCCTTTCGCTCTTTCTTTCGTCGTGTCTCAGGTCTCAATCGCCTGGGTTGTGTTTACACGCGCTGACTCGGGACGAAGTACGTTGTGATTCCTCCCACTTCAGCCCCCATTTGTAGGTATAATCCGGACCGCGCGCTGTTCCAGAATGAAACTGCATGGCATTCTGCTGCAGTTGCCCCGAAAAAGGTGTTCGTTGGAGTGCTTTCCGCCGGCCACCCCTGCTTTGGAAAATGGAATGTGCCACCACAATGGGCTGCAGACTTGCCGTTTTCTAAATTTAACAGCTAAACGAACAGTGCTATACGGTAGACGCATGCGCATGTAAGCGACTGGGTTGGTGCATTCGACGTTTCATGACGTTATTAATTCGCGTCGCGATGTACATAGATAAGAAAACACTCGTTTAACAGCCCAAGGTGGCAGCACCCATGTGTCCAAAGTTAAAAATCTTCTATACGATCGCTCGTTTGTGTGTGTTGGGTACACGTCATATGTGGGTGCGCGCCCTACGTTCCTGTTTTTCATCGCGAGGAATGAGTATGCCGAGTTTGCGGTTTATAGTTTCGCGCTAGGCGTAATTACTAGTGCTGCTGGTGGTGGTATCTTTATTGCTCCCAGAACAAACAACTGCTGCTATGCTGACGTTCTCCTGCAATCTCAGTCGCTTATGTACGGCACTTTACCGGCGCATGCTCATAGGCGAGGTGAAATAATGATATGCAAACAGATTATCAAGGATCTAAAAGCAGTTACGTGCTTGTTCACAGCGTGACCCCGCAATGGATTGGGTAGGATGAAGATCAGTTGCTCAACTAAATGTATTAGAAAAGCAATTACGCGCTGGCGTAAATACCGGCTTGGACTTTCTGATCGCGGAAGTCGCCTGTAAGGTGTGGTGAACACTACAACATGCTAGGTGTAATAGCTTAACGTTGGATGGAGAAGGCGCAACGACGGTTGAAATTACAGATACTTAGAAGCAATAATCACGGTAAAGCATGGCGAACGCTAAGATATTTTAGTGTCTGATAGCTTAACGTTTGAAGAAGGTGACGGAACGACGACAAAATAATGGATAAGCATGCACAACCGGTCTTCGAGAAACCGGACTGAATGATAAATTGTGACTGTTCACAGAAAATGTTGCCGTGTTGTACACGGCCGGCGCTGTAGCCATGACTTTGTAGTGACGTCACAGATTATTCTGCTATTTCGTTCTTTTGCACCCAATTTCCCTTTCCCAAGTACAGGGTAGCAAACAGGACACTTCCTCTGGCTGGCCTCCCTGTCTTACCTTTCTCTTGACTTCTAAACGCGCGGCCAGAATTATTGTCAGCTCGGCCCAATGCGCACAAACAAAACGCAGTAGGCGACTCCGGTTGATTTCATGGCGTTCTTCTGATCAAAAAACGAAGGACGAAACGCATTAGCGAAGATAGACGCTGACAAGTTAATACAAACGCGGCAGCGTTGCTTCGCCCGCCCATCGACGGCACTGGCGCGTAAATAAACAACGCTCCGGCAGTGATAGTCCTTGTCCGCTGTCGCTCGTCCTCGACGTCCCCATCCTGCAGTCGTGTACTCGAACTGAATCATTTAGCGATGCCATTTCGCTTCGCTTTTCATTGTGCAGTCCGCGCAACAACACTACTATACACGCGTAATGGTCCGTGCTATCTGCTCCGGTCTCGCTCGAGCAACTCCCTTTTCTTCCTTATTTTTCCTCATGGTATTATTTACCTTCGTTGTTTAAAGGCAAAAGGGAAAAAAGGGTATCCTTCGGCACAAAAAAACACACCGCCTCCCTATTCACTACCCATCTCCATTCCACTCACATTCCAACGTTGGCGGCCGCTAAGCTCGTATACAGCTCTCCTAGAGAACGTAGGGAAGAAGCGGAATGAGTGAGCCCGTACAACCTTGGCAGAACCTGGGCCCCGGCCGCGGCGACTTGCCGAGGCATTGTCCCCATTCCCCATAGCTTCCCTCGCGGATCTCCCCTCTTTACTTCCACCAGCGAGCCAAGCGTTGGGAGTCTTTGACGCCGCCTAGCGGGGAAGTGGGGAACAATGCGGGTGTATCACGGGGGGAAAAGGAATAGGGAGCGTAGGGATGTGGGAAGAGGGGGTAGAGCCCGCATTGTACTGCGCCGCCAACCGATCAAGGTGGCTTCCGACTTCGAGGCCCCGGATCACCACAGGCAGAGACACGCACAACGATGCGTCTGCTGTCCCCTCCTCCCCCTCCCCCTCCCCCTCCCCGTTAGATGTTGTTCCGCCTTCTCTCGATATATAAGCGAAGAAGTGGGTTCGTGTCTTGACGCGCGCTTGACTTGCCGACATGGGCTCCCGGCGCGCGCGCCAGGAGGGGGCGCCAAATAACGCACCTGCTTTAAGCGAGCGCTCGGTGCAAGGCAAGCGACGCCTGTCTCGGCGCCCAAGTAGTGAGATAAGACTTGTTTGTCGGTTCGTCCGTGTACCTGTCTCGTTGCTTCGATGGTAGGAAGTGAATCGAAGGAAGCCTGCCTGTGCGAGTTTGTTTCCATGGTTTTTATTATTTTTTTTAATGTGCGTACGCGCCTATATCGTCTCTTATTCTTTTTTGTATTCGTCCTTATCCCTATTTTTGGTCGTGATGCAATGCGAACATGTGCAGAGTAGTAGGAGAGCAGTTGGTTGCGCGCATTTTTGCTCCCCTATTTCGTCGCAATCGAGGCGTTGTTTCGTTTTCTTGGAGACAGAATATTGAACGACATTTTTTTTTTACTATAGATTGCGTAGTCTTTTTGTGAGTCGGCCGGACGTTGATATTGTCATAACAATTGTGAGGCGCCTTCGCGTACACGTCTTCCCTTTCAATGTCTCAAACTCCCTTACCCCTCATCAAGTGTAGTGATGCCAACCGGAGATATCATCTGGTTAATCTCCTTCTTCTTCCTCTGCCTCTCTCTCTCTCTTTGCTTCAAGATATTGAATTGCTGGGCTAGTTGCAGAATCCTTGTGCGAAGGGCAGCGCAACGCGTAGTATTCTCAAACTACTTATTTCCTTATATTAGGTCGAGTTACCCTTCGCGCGAAGGTGCTTGTTTACTTCTTTGTTTGTTTGTTTGTTTGTTTAAGGCGTTTGAGAATCATCAAATGCTTTCGTTATCTTTGTGTTAGCTTTCAATGCATGCCTCGTTGCGCTGTCGACACTCTTGGTCAAATGATTGCGCATCTGTGTCACCATTGGTCGGACCTGAACTCAATGGACTCTGCTATAAGTGGGTTTACAGCTACGGCGTGGACCTGCCCGGCTGTGGAGGCAGCCATTTTTTTCCGTCTGAGCGCCTCCTGCTGTGTTGCTGGGGTGCAGGATTGCCGTTGGATCTATTTGAAAAGAAGCCAGAACTGACTGGTCGTGCAATATCTGACGCAACCTATGACACGACCACATAAAGTGTTCGCCCTTTTATTTCATGTTGCGTATAGAACACAGACAGAAAAAAAAAAACTCCGAGTTAATGATTCAATCACGATTACTTCAATCGCAACTCATGTGGGAAATAAAGCGGGGAATGTAACGCTATTTCGAGATAGGAGCTCACGAAAAAGCGCTCTCTTCAGCTTAGTCGGTTTCGTAGCCTTTTGTTATTGTCACGTCATCGAGTGTTTCTCTTGTAGTCTTCTATTCAGAAAGCTAAAATGCGGTACTCTACTATACTAAGAAAAAGAGAGAAGAAGGAAGGGATACTTATCTGTGCTATATACACGCAATGACAAAAAAATCCACGCATCTCCACGAAGTGAATCATGACGAGTGGGCGAAGCTCTGGGTATCGTATGGGTGAGTAAGCGTACGTTACCCGAGCGTTGCCCCATATAATGTAAATTGAGTGACATAAAGTGACATAAAGAGTCGACGACAAAGCTAGGTCCTAAGGTCCATAATGTGTACGTTGAAGTCGCCGACTAGTATAAAGGGTTTGTCCTTGTAGGTGTTTTATATTGCTTTCTCACAATTATGAGTGATATTAGTCTATTGTTAAACATGATGTTTCGATTTTACAAGGTGCTTTACACGGTGCTGTGCCGTGAGCACGGACGCCAAACGGACGGACAAGCCTCGGCCTTAAGGTGCTTCACCCCTAAAAAAAAACGAACAAGAGACGGGACCTTCTGTGCTTAGATGGGCTGTAGCACCGCTAAGGAATACGCATCACCTACTAACGGGCCAGCAAATAATAATGAAGGGGAAAGCGATGGTGGCGGGACTTTCGTTTCAACTGTTGATCCTTCCGTTACTGCGAAGAGAGCATAGGGGAGCCGATATCTTCCTAGGAATAGAGATGCCGCTGGGGTTATTGCATGCCAAACGCGCCTGCAGGATGACGCCGGCTATACAGTTTGTGCGAGAAGGAGAGGGTGCGCGAGCACAGCACCCGCGTTATTCTGAGCGCTTCTCGCGTTTCGTCGCGTAATTAGGGCGCCAACCGTGTACATTCCGTCGGTACCTCGACGATACCTTTCTATTTAACGTCAGCCAAGCAGAGTTGAAGGGGCATCGATAGCACCAATAGGGGAGGGTGCGTCCCACTCCACCCTCCTACCATGTTTCTCTGCACAGACACGTATACGGCGAATTCGTGGCTCGAATTAACCGAGCACCTCTGTGAATAATCTGCAGGCGTCGCCACCAACCATCGCGACGCCGCAGCGAACGGCAGCACCTGCCGTGCCACAGCACTACGCGTTACAACGCCGATGAAGGAGTGCTCGCTCCCGCGCACCCGTCTAATTCCGATCAACGGTCCCTTTCGCGGCTTGCAGTGGTATACGTTGTAGTAATCGGCTCGCGTTCGCTAACGGCTTGAGAAGGACCGCGTTCCGGCAGGGAGGGGGAGTAGCGTTACATTTCCACGCAGGTGGAGCGACGCATTCGTCGGGATGCGATGAGCGTTGCCGGGCGCGGGATAAAGGCTAAGAAGGAAGGGATGCATTCGTTTCGGCATTCCTAATTGTTCACCGGAGCGAGGGGACCATCTCTACCGGGGAGGAGACAGAAAACCGAATTGAAGCGGGAGACTGGGCTAGGGGGCAAGCTGATATCGCCCGACACTTGGAGAATAACCGAGGGGGGGAAGCGTTGAAGCTTCATCTCTGCGGCGGCATGCAAGCAATGATTGGTTCTCCTATTCATGGCGAATGAGGTTTTACGGAGGGAGGGGGAGAGGGGGGGGGGATTGAAAAGATTTGCGGGGGAGGGTGGAGATGTTGACAGTCCAAGACGTTGCTGATTGTGCCCGGTGTCGCCTTGCATGCATGCAGCGCTCGGTTCTCGAGAACGTAATTGTTGCGCCGAAGCATGCTCCGTGGCTGCGCCGCTTGGCGTTCGGATTAAATTTTCTCTATAGCCACTCGTAGCCTCTGCACGCGCCTTTGAATACGTTTCGCCGGTGAGGCGAAGCGGAGCAAGCATCCGTTGTTCTTTGTCGATTAGGTGTTTTTCGTCGTGTTCCCTCGTGGCGTGCGCTACGAGTCAACGAAACAATGTATCTAAACACGGCGTCCTCGGTGTATGCGTTCTTCTTTTTAAGATATTATGACCTCGTTGGCATGACATGATTGCTTTCCCTGCGTTCTCTACACCTTTCCTTTAGCTTTCCGCTGTCCCCGTGGAAACTTGAATCCCAAAGTGATCAGTTCTGTGAAGGCATGAAATGCTTTTCGTAAACACACCGCAAAGGCCATTTAACGAAACGCAAGTTACCGTTGTTTCATGTTGCTACACGTGCAGAAATTGAGGTCTCCGATGTGTCCTAGCGTGCGCAGATGTAATTGGAGGCCGCTGGGGGAAATGCCTTCGTTCTCCAATGCACACAAATTACACCGATAACTATGCCCTTAGAAGCGAGTATAATGCGAAGCGTGGCACATCTTTCCTAATTCAACTGCTGTTTGATTCTCAGCGACGTGGTCGTAACGTCTCTAAGTCAGAATGCCACCATAGGGCCCTATAGTCAGGATGATAAAAACGCTGCGTGGGGCGTTTTTGGTGAAGCACACGGGAGAAACCCAACATCATCGGTAAATATAATCTCTGAATGAAACATTTTTTTAATGTTGGCGTGAAAACGTTACTTAGGTGCAGCGGCGTGGACGTGTGACGCTGTTGCGTTACACATATCCCTATACGGGGCGAAAGAAATGCAACTCTATTTAAGAGCATACGCGAGACACTTGTCGAGGAAGCAAGAGCCCTCCCTGAAAAGGCTTCAATAGTCGTCGACGCCTTTTCTACACAAACTGGCCTCTTCTTCATGACTGAAGCTTGTACGCAGCACTACATCGAAGTATTTCGGTAAAGTTTGCATGAATTCTTTACTGAAGAGCCTAGTAACACACAGTTTGAAATGGTAAACTTCGTGATCAATGCGAAAGTCTTGCTCGCGCAGTGTTAAAAGCACGTTACTGTTAGTTACTATGATGAAAACTCGCTCGCTCGGATTTCATTAACATTGAACATACTACCGCATGTGGCCCCGCCACGGTGGTCCAGTGGTTATGGCGCCCGACTGCTGACCCGAAGGTCGCGGGATCGAATCCCGGCCGCGGCGGCTGCATTTTCGATGGAGGCGAAAATGTTTGAGGCTCGTGTACTTAGATTTAGGTGCACGTTAAAGAACCCCAGGTGGTCGAAATTTCCGGAGCCCTCCACTACGGCGTCTCTTATAATCATATCGTGGTTTTGGGACGTTAAACCCCAGATATTATTATTATATTACCGCATGTGCTCTTTTTCGGTCTTTCCACGTGACCGGGCTGTTACACGTGTAACCACCGCTACCGATTGTTTTATACTTTTGTGATAAGATTGCGCGCGCGACACTAGTAATCGAGTTCACACTGGAACTAAGGCGACCACGAACATTAAAGGTGCAATCTTCGATTCTGCTTGTATAAAAGCAGACACGTTTCACCGCCAGTCAGATAGTCGACGACCGACGTCCGTGATCGCCGCTATCAATGTGCAGCGAGCGTTGCCGGTACTTTAAGTTTAAATTCTACTGGGCGCCAGATCGCCCAATAGGAGCTTCATCTTGACCAGCTTTGTGTTCTGCATGCTTCACCGTCACCAGAACGGGACAGTATAGTAGAATACTGCCAACAGTCGCCACTAATATCCAAGCCATTACCAGCTCAACGAGCTTTCAGAGAGGGGGCCTCTGGCAGTTCAGGCCTCCAGCTTCCGCTGGTCCCGTGACCCGTCCCGAGCTCAAGCCATTCTGGAGTAAGAACGCCTCTCCAAAGCTACATTCGATCACACTTGGGCATATAACGTGCAGCATATACACATAATTAAAAAAAATACATTAGTGACTCTGTTAAAAAGCGATTCATTGCAAAGGAACATTGCTTGGTATGTCGGAATCTGCTGCCGGTGTTGTACACGGCAGTTTGTTTTTTTTTTTCGCAGCAAAGCAGTTTGTGGCTAAGATCCGGGGTTTCGGGGCATCCGTGCAAAAAAAAAATGTCATGTGTGCAAAAAACCTAACTTCGTCACGTTCTTCAAGATGACGGTAGTCGTACATATTGGAGCACGATATCGGCAGATATATCAGCAGCTAGGTCAAAAGGCGCCTCGGGGCAACAGCAAAATATAAATAAAACAGCTTTTAAAAAAATGTGCTGGGGCCTTCTTTTCTGGTTTTAAGTTTCCGACATTGCAGCAAGACAGCCAGTGCGTCCCCGTATTTACTCCGCGCGGGCGGCTCCCCACAGCCCCAAAGATGCGAGTGTGCGCTGTACGTGTGCCTTTTTCTTAGCCTTAAAAACATGACCTTATTTCGGCGTACTTTTGTAGCCTTGGCGGCTGATTTTGTAGCCTTAGCTTGATGAAAAATGCAGCCCGTTCAAGGTTTACTTGTCCCAGAAGTACTCGCTAACCTCTTTCTTTGCAAGAAAGGCTTTAAGTATTATTAAAGGGACAGATAAGGAAAAGTTGACGCGTTTTGTTGTTATTTATGCTGTGGTTTTGTTTGCGATCGCGTTACACATGACACCCTAAGGGCACTTTGTGAACTTGTACGTCAAGAATATAGCACATCTTTTGTTGCGCCGTTGCTGCTGTGAAGTGGGAGCAGAACACCCGACAGCAGCGAAATTCTTTGTTTAAACCCAACATCTGACAGTAATCTCCACACCCCCCCCCTTTTTTTTTGGTACTCGTTTGCATCTTCAAAGGCCAGATAGCTGACGTCCTTCAAGGAACGTTATGACAAAATAATGTAACTAGCATACGGAGCAGAAACTTTAGGAATAGCGTAGAAACTCTAGCAGAATATCAGGGCCACAACACGTGCAATAGAACAAAAAATATAAACGTAACAATAAGAGATCCAAATGCAGCAGAGTGGAACAGAGAACAAAAAAGGGTAGCCAATATTCTAGTTCACACCAAGCGCAAGAAAAAATTGCCTAGAAGGGCCACTTAATGCGTAGAACAGATATTCGGTGGTCATTTAAATTGATGGCGTGGGTAGTAAGGGATGGAAAACGCAGCCGAGGATGGCAGGTAGTTATGCGTGTTGACGAAATTGCGAAATTCGAAAGCGCAGAATAGAACCGGCTCTCTCGGGAGAGTTTAATAGCAATTAGACCATTTTCATAATCCGTGAGTACGCTTCCCTGTACTGCATATTCGCCCAACTAATGGCGGCACCTGTCGTCCTTCAAGTGGAGACGAGGTCCTAGTGGCACGTGCTGGGGCTTGTATATTATACGCGTTTATGTCAAGAGAGCTGAGTCTACATTTTCCGCATCATAGTGCAATCAAACTGCGCTTGAACACGCTATTACCACGAAGTGACTAGCCGCCATTAGTTGGGCTAATTGCATCGCAGAGAAGCTAGCTTTACAACTATTGAAATGGTCTGTTGTTGGCGTTTTATGTCCCAAAACTACGACGTAATGATGAGGGACGCCGTAGTGGAGGGCTCCGGAAACTTTCCCTGTCTGGTGTTCTTTAACGTGCACCTGAGTATAAGTACACGGGTCTCTAATACTTCGCCTTCATCAAAATGTGGCCGCCGTGGCCGGGATTCGATTCCGCGACCTTCGGGTCACCAGCCGAGTGCCATAACCACTAGACCACCGTGTCGGCTAGCTCATGATAGTTTAAATTTGAGATCACTGGCAGAGGCCTTCGTCCCTTATTGTCATGGGATTAGGCTGATAATAATGATGCTTTTTAAAGGAAGTGATGCGAGAGCCGATTAGCAGTAGCAAGAGTCATGACGTTTCGGCGCAACATTCTTAAGACACAAAATGAACTATGTATACGCCAATTGTTGTTTGCCCAAACCCGCGAACGTTTCAACATCAAGCGCTTCTGTTTGGGCGCGTAACAATGCTATTGACTTCTGGACATGAATGACTACAGGAGCTCGGCACGCCCCAATTTTGTATGACAGCAGGGAGACTGCAACGAAAGGATCGCAATACTTTGGTATAGCGCGTGCAAGTCTCTGCATATCCCCTCTAGCTCTCTGGTGTCCATGTGCATGGCAGGGACGCGTTTAACTGGAATGTGTCTGGGACTTCATGACTCTTGTTCGCCTTTCAGAATCCAACGTTTTCCGACTCCTGCAAGGGCACCGTGTTTCCCACGAGCAAATGCAACTTCTTTGGTAAGTCTTATGCATTTGTCTCCTCTTCAGCATAACAAAGCGCACTACTTAATACGAGAAGCTCACGCTTATGTTTCCCCACTTCAATGCTATTGGGTTAAGCCGCAGTAATCGTTTTCTGTTTGTCCTTCTTTCACTGTTCGTGTTTAGTATGTGTTGCGCTATTCGCCGCAATATAATTATATATGTACGCAAATGATAACTCTTTCCAAGCTAGTCCTTAGTTTCGCGGTGACCTGCAGAAATGAACCTGTAAGAATATCTGTGTGTAAACGGATAGAATGCACAAGCGGTGTAGAGCCCAGTATCTCTTCCTGGTTATAGTGAGTGGGGTGAAGTGTGTCCTATAGTGCTCGCCGATGGTCTCTGATTAACAGTGACTAACTGTTTTCATGCTTCAGCGACTACGTCAAGCGAGAAGTGAAATTGTTGGAATATTACGTAACGAAATGTAGCAATTAGATATGACGTGGAACATTCTTAAGTGCGTAGCATCAACCGAAGTTTTTCTCTAGTGTTAGCTCTTCTTTAATGAGAGAGGTCACGCTTGAGGTCACAGCCACATAGCCACAGATGCTCAAACTCGTGTTGTTTGTAAAGCGCGAATATAGTCAGGTGTAGCACGATTCAACTCCAACACGCTCACTACGTTGAGCTACTCAGGTTAGATAACAGGTGCGAACTTTTTCAGTGCACATTCTCTGCGCAGCACTTAGAAAAAGATAATTATAATGTGATACTCGCGCTTCAGTTTTTTATGTTGTCTTCGGAGACTGCTGGTTTGTGTGCATCGACATGTATTGTAAGTGACTCTCCTGCGCACTCGGAAAGCAGAACTCGATTCGCAGTGTCACCGACATCGGTGGTGTCTTAGCTGCTGCCAAATACACGACGCCGGCAAACAGGTTTCGTAGAAACATGAACAGTATCGTCCGCGCACACGAATGGTTTTCTTGTAATTAGAATCGATGGCTCACAGGAGTAAGCGCCTCTACCTTGAAGTCAGCGAGCGTTTCAAGTGCAACACCGACAAATCTCAACCAAGACAGAAAATGTAGTCTTGTAAGTAGCACATGCATCTGGTAAGTCAGTTGAGAGCTTTTGATTTTGTTGGTGGAGAAGATCGCAGTAATACAGAAACGAGGATCGCCGCTGCCATGCCTGACTCGAGACGCCAGAGAATGTACTTCAGCAAGAAAATGCAGCACTTTTCTCAATGTAAGTTAAGTAGTTCATTCCGTACTTACGCGTCGTTTTAATGGAATTGGTAGAAGCACTCGTACCAAAGTGAATTTAAGACGACGGCCTCTCCACCCCCTACGTAACTTATTTAACGACAATAACTCGTATCACGTTCGGACGTTGCCGAGGGTCAAACTTATCAGCAGCGGCTACCGAAAAAAAAAAAAAAACATTAAATAAGTAGAACGACTTCAAGCGCGAAAGTGCTCGAATGAAAACCGCCGCTTCGAAAGTAAACACGCGTACCTGATCGGCTTTCCTTGAAAGCGTTTCGGTCGCCGAAAAGGCGCAAAATAAACGACGCGTCATCTCCCTCTTTTTTTTTTTTGCCCCTTCCACTCTTAGCAATCGGAACAAGTAGCCGCAACCACGGTGCAAAGAAAGCGTTTCCTTTTCATTCCCTGGACGTCCGCTAGCAACGGGGGCGAGAAAAGAGGTTGGGCGCAACGACAGCGAAAAGGGGCTTAGCGCCGAGCGTCGATGATTGCGGCGATGGCAATAGCAGCGGGACCAAGCAGCGAGGACTCGGGGCGCGCCTCGTGAAAGAACCAAGCAAAAGGGACCGCTCCTCGGAGGGAAGGAAGCGAAGACCAGCGAGTAGTGGGCGGCCAAGGCAAAAAAATATATATATAGGGAAAACGCTAGAGAGCAGGAACGCAAAAGGCAGAGTCGACGAGAGAAAGAAATAGAGAATAGATAAAGCTCCTTCGCTTTTCACTGCAACGATAGACACGGCCGCCGCAGCGGCCCGAGAGAAAAAGACGGGAGAATCCAGTTACCTGTTGCTGCAGGCTCGCGAAGCGAAGAGGGAGCACCGCCGGACGCCTGTTGCTTCAGCCGCCGACGACGACCCGACGTTCTCGCCGCGCTGGCCGGAGACTCTTTACTCGGAAGGGGCCGACGGCGCGTCGGGCGCTGGAGGGGTCCGATCGATGCCTTTCTGCTGCGCACCCGGCCGCACCAGCGGCGCGTATTGCGAGCAGTTCGTCTTACCACGGCGGCAGGCGTGAGTTCTGTTCCAAACGAGTGCGAAGGGAGATGACAGGCTCGTTGGATGACGTGTCGTCCAGTTCACCTCCTTGCCTTTACGCTCGACGATGACGACACAGTTTTTTTTTTCTTTCCTCCAGAGGAGGGCACTTTGAGTGATACTGTAGAGACGACTTCAGCAAGCTTGGAAGTACGAGGGACTTCGGGAAGTTTGTTGGACGTTGCCAGCACGGTTTCGTTCTCACCGGGCTCGGTACAAAAGTCACCTTGGTCTCTCCTCCTCCTTTTTTTCTTGCTCTTTCCTCAGCGATCTTTCTCCTCGGTGTTCTGAAGTGAATTAAACTCATTTTCTACCGGATGCCACAAGAGACACGTTTTAGTTTCGCACTGTCCAGTAGTGCGGGACGACTTTCGGCAAGTTGCCGCTGCAAGATCAGGGTCACCTTGGCTCTCGTTCCTCTGTTTTTTTTTTTTCACTTCTGTTCGCGTTTTTTTTTTCCCCTGTCCTCCTCCAAATTTCCTCACTCTTCTTTCGGCCCTCTTCTCCGCGAGCACGGGTGCGATGCAGCGAAGTTAGCGCACGAGCAACGCGGCTCACACTCTCTTCATCGCGAGACGTTGGTTGCTGCCGCCACGCACGAACGCGACGCGAGGAGGGGCGTGCACACTTACGCGCGTGACGGTCGAGCCCGCGGGCGGGTGGCGGCGTTGAGGTGCCGGCCCCGACTCACGTTCTGTTGCCGGGAAGGCGAGGCCCGCTGCGAAGTTGCGCCCTCTGGTCGCCAGGGGGCGATATCGCGGGGGGTTCGCGTGGGAGAGGAGGACGATAGTGGGGTGGCAGGCAGGCAGGCCAGAACGCTGATCCCGAGTGGAAAGAAAGGACAGGCGTGTGTGAGAAGTTGGGGAGAGAGCGGGCAGCGGTGGGGTGTCAGCCCGTGCACGGCGCGGGGAGAAAGTGCCGAGGGAAGGGAGCGAGCTGAAAGAGAAAGCACACACGCCAGAACACTGTGGATGAAACTGTGGTGACGTCACGACGACGCCGGGTCGGCCGACGGTCGCCATTGGCTGCCTTTAGCCGAGGGGGTTCCGAAGGAGCCGAGGATCGACGAGGGGAGAAGGGGAGAAGCCTACGTGCACTAGAGTGCATGGGTTTCTTTCGTGCCGAGGGAAGCCGATCTCTTTTAGGGTCGCCGCTGCTCTGGCAGGGAAAGGGATAGCGTCGCCACCGCTTCTGCTGCTGCGAGCGGTGATCCAAAAAGCCCCGCTTCGAAGCGAGACGTGTACGTCGGTTGGTGGTGAAACATCCAGTGGTTCTTGCTCTTCCCCCCTGCTTCACCACTACTCTTATACATCTTGTGTGCTTCGTTTGCTTTGATTGGTTCGTCCTTTCATATCCACCCCCAGCCCCCCTCCCACACACACACACACCCCGTCTATAGCTTTGGAAGAAACTTGAACAGGGTTCGTTTACGATCATCACAGGGGAGAAAAATGAAAACAAGAATGGTTCTTTCAAACCTCTCATTTTTAGCTCGCCCTCAGTGGCTATCTTGTTTTGCAGCTTTCCTCGGTACACCTCTGACACTGCAGAGAAAATGTACGTTCTAAAAAAAATACGAAACAATGAAAGGCAGTTTTGTTCCGGATACCATCTAGCGGTGAGTCCCCATTCGTGCGGACCGTCTCACCCCCTCTGTGGACACGTGTCCTCACGCACGAAAGGGGATACGGCGCTGTGAGAAGCTTGAGGGATCCTTTTCAGCAAACGAGCCGACTTCAGAAAACGCTCGCTCTCGCGGCTGTTCTTGCGGCGTGGTACGATCTATTTTGGGGCTCTTCGACACAGCCGCAGGAGTCGCTCAAAGTGCGGCGAGAAATCAAGTCCGCTCTGATGCCTCTGTCGACAAAACCACGTGAATGCTCCCCTGATCTCGGTAGTCGCTAAGTGTAATACAAGAAACAAGAAACGCTATAAAGGTTGAACGCACGTGTTGTAGTACACATGAACTAAAGATATCCTGACGGCCTTCGTCAGGGCTCCACAGAACAAAGTACAATTCGTATGATAGTCCTCATTGCTATTCCGTGCAAACGTGAAAACTCGGTCAATCATTAGGCGAACGGACACCTTGAATATCAATGCTATGAAATTTTACATTTACGATCTGCGCTGTTGGCTAGGTGCTCCTCAATGCGACAGAAGTTATTAGTGTTCGCACGCTGTGAGATGACGGTGATGCTTGTATATTGTCGTGAGAAAATAGCGTGGAGTGGGGTGTGCGAAGTACGTAATGGGGTTGTTCTGTCGATATTTGTTGTTTGATTACGCACACGCCGACCACTTTGATTCTCAGCATTTAAGGGCTCAATAGAAAAAGTAAAGTGCATATCTATCTATCTATCTATCTATCTATCTATCTATCTATCTATCTATCTATCTATCTATCTATCTATCTATCTATCTATCTATCTATCTATCTATCTATCTATCTATCTATCTATCTATCTATCTATCTATCTATCTGTCTATCTATCTATCTATCTATCTATCTATCTGATAAGAGTATAGAACGAAACCGTGTGGGGGTAACCTTCCTTCTCAAACATCAGAATATTCGACACAGAACAGTGGTTTCCCTCCCTTACACAGTTCTCACGGGCTTCTATAACCGCACGCGTTCATGAAGATTGCAATAATTTGTTTCTAGACCCGCCGCTTCACATCGCGGCTTACACTTTATTTATTATTAGGATAAGCTTTCGTAACTAACACATTTCGGTGGTGGCGTCGCACGCAAAAACCCGGCGATCGTGCAGAAATGCGTCCCTCGAAGGTGCGCTGGTCACATCGGTATTCGTAACGATCGACGCCCTGTTGGTGTTCTTGAGTAACACTGCACTTAACCAAAGTTTGTGAATGACTCTTTTGTGTGTATAAGCGCGTATGTGAATGTACGTACTATTTGTGTGTATATGTGATTCACTGTATCTACCATAGTCATCACCCTACACCTGGAGTAGCAAGCCAGGCGACAAACCAGGCCGACATCTCCGGGATTTTCATTAAAGATTATTATCTATCTATCTATCTCTCTCGATCGTGGGCTCGACATCGATCAGCCATTTCCGATATGGCGATGTAATTTTTTTTTTATCGAGGGGACTTTTCATTTCACGTTTCCACATTTCATTGTTGCCCGAATATGAACGCACGATCGTCGTTGTTGCCTGTAGCAACTGAAGTGTTGCGCTGCTGAGCACGTGGATTACCGTGCGCGATTGAGGATCCGATTCCCGGCCATGAGGAAGGAAACAGTTAGGAAGGAGCATCGTGAAATGTGATAGAAAGTAAGGAAAAGAAAAGTAGTTGGTCAGGCACGCACGCGGCAAGCTTCGTTTAGGCCCCATTTTCCCGATGGGGCGAGGGCTCACGAATTCTTTTTTTTCACTCACGCGACGCCGCAAGGACGAGGTGGATGAAGTACACGCGCTGGCGTGACCTTGGCTAAGCTTGAAGGTCACATTCCCACAGCTAGCTGTTTTCCTGGTTTGCTCGCGGAGGAGTAGAGTTGTCGCTCTAATAGACGCTCGGGAAGGAAGGAAGGAACACAGAAGGCAGGGAGGTTAACCAGGCAGCAGTGCGGTTGGCTACCCTACGCCGGGGGAAAGGGAAGGGGAGTGGAAAGATGAGAGAGACATAGAGACAGAGAGAGGGGGAGCGAAAAGAAAAATAAAAAGAAATGATCAATAAATGCGCCGACACGTATGTGGCGGTGGCACTCTACAACAGTCATAGGCGTTCACAAAGGCCCGTAGTCCTTAAGAAGCTCAAAAGTGCTTTAACTGCCTTGTGGGCCGCCATGCGATGGGGACGGTGCTCCAGCAGCATCTGCACGGAGAACGGCCGATCGTCTAATCGTCGCATCGCATCAGAAAGAATTCGTCTTTCAGAGGCAAATCGAGGGCAGCGGCATAGCAGATGATCGATGTCTTCCTCAGTACTGCAGACCTCGCATGCCGCACTGTCGGTCACTTCAATTAATGTTGTGTATGCCTTCGTGAAGGCAACTCCTAACCAAAGCCGACAAAGAAGCGAAGCTTCACGTCGACGAAGTCCGGATGGAGGTCGGAGTTCCAGCGTAGGGTTTATTTGGTGGAGTCTTGTACGTCTTATACTTGGCATGTCCCACTCTGCCAAACAGAGACTACGCGCCAGGTGACGAAGCTGCCTTGCAGCGTCTGTCCTCGAAAGAGGAATCGGAACGGTGGTCTCTTGGGATGTGCGTCCGCAGCATCTCTGTGGGCGCCAAACTAAAGCGGCGTACTTTCCATGGGTCCGCCCATGCCTCTGTCACGTAAGACGATCATGGCCATGAATAAATAAATGAACAAAACAAAATTATGTTCTGGGGGAGCCTTGGTTCGAACCCGGGTCCTAGACGCCCACGCTTGCAGAGCCAGAATATATCTGATCCGTATGACTGCGTTGCACCCGCTGTGCAAAACGAATGTAAAAGTATGACTGTTCCTATGAAGGCTGCGTTGAATTTCGTGGTGTTGGAACAAAGAGCTCTCTGCAGGACAAGATGTAAAGTCGACATGGAGATACCAGGAAAATTCCAACTTTGCGAAAATTTGGTGACAAACTCGCTTATCGGTGGTCGCGGTATACTCCTGCCACGGGACCATTCCAAATGCGTCACGAATGCTTGAAGGAATATGAAAGGCGCCATGTTGATTGCGCCTGAAAACAGCGCTCCACGGGACGCGGCCAGATACAGTGAAGCTCTACGCTGACTTACCCCTTACACAACTCCCGATTCGGCGTGGTCTGCTCAATTATTCATTTACGCCCTGTACGTCACCAACGCCATCCCTTCAGAACAACCTGCATTCGCGGCTGCGCACAAGCCACCGGCTTCTTCATATAGCTAAAGCAATAAAAAAAAAGATACCTACGACAATAAAGATTTGCGGTGTCTCTTCTTGACACCGCGAAGAATGTGGAGCCCATAGTGCATCCACATCCGAGAAATGGGCCTGCGTTGTGGGGTACCCGAGTACCGCTGCTTCGCTAGACGCTACACAGTAAGCCTCGGGCAATACCACTACGTATCGTTCTGCTTGTTCCACGCGAGGGCCCCATGAGCCTCCGTGGATGTTGTTTCCCTTCCCATGCCCCTCGTGCAAACGAAACGCCTGCCGCCCATGTTGATCAAACGGTCGCTCAGCCGCTCATATCAACTAGGGCCGCATTAGCCCATCGGCGATCCATCGCCTCCCACTAGAGCAGCTGCGCTCATGCTCATCAGCCACTGTAATGGTGACTGTTTCTAGTATCTAGCACTATATGAACATGTGGTTCTCATGTTGCGTATGCATTAAATGACGACTGTCAAATCACAACACCCCACCCTTCTGGCTGCTAGGCTACTTAGTACGTTGAATAAGCAAGAAAAAATTGATTGATAATCTCGCTAATTATCTCGGAGAATGTAATCGCCTTTTATATTTCTAACATACGCCACGTGTAGTTATCGTGAAATTGAAACCTGGGAGTACAGCGAAGTCGTGGTTGCCTGGAGGGAACATCAAGGCCACCAAAAAAGTTTGGCCGCGATACGCGTGAATTGCAAGCGCCGTCTGGCCCTTACAGGCTTGACTGTGCGATTCCGTACCCTACGCGTGCATTATTTGCCCATGCGAAGTACCTAATAACAATAAACGAGACGTCCACTAAAAAAAAGGACAAAGCATGCTCAATTTGTGTGCGCCGTTTTTCAATAATTGATGATGCTCTCTCGATCATGGGCTTGCCGGGGAGCAGCAGTTTCTGATACGGCAATCTCATCCTTAATCGAAGTCACTTCTCATTTCACGTCGTCAAATTTCACTGTTGCCTGGACATGAACGCATGACTGTTGTTGTTGCCTGTAGGAACTGAAGTGTTTGGGCAGCTAAGCACCTGGGTGAAGGTCCGATTACCGCCACGGATGAAAGAAACAGTTAGGCGGGAGCGCTGCGCTGTGCGAAAGAAAGAAAGAAAGAAAGAAAGAAAGAAAGAAAGAAAGAAAGAAAGAAAGAAAGAAAGAAAGAAAGAAAGAAAGAAAGAAAGAAAGAAAGAAAGAAAGAAAGAAAGAAAGAAAGAAAGAAAGAAGCTTGGAGGACGCTTGAGCTTCGCTCTCAAGAGTAGAACGCGATAGCCTAATCGGACCGTGTTCGTATCGCCTTCCCAATCGCAAGGCTGGCATCGCTTCTCGGTGGACACCTATACCGTGCCGCAGAGAAAGCCAAAGTGTGGACGCCCCCCGACTCCAATGTCCACTAGGGAGCCTAAATGACCTGCTGGTCATGTAGTCTACCTAATATCCACGCATGCTGCGCGACGAAACATGGCCACACGGCGGGGCAATGCCGTTTAAAAGCGCGCCTGTGGGCCCTTTGCGCCATCTCGCGGGTGATAGTCAAGCCGCTGAAGAACCTCCGAGATGCGCGTACCACCAACGGTAAATGGTGTCTGTATATCTCGCCCTTAGTGTGATAGATAGATAGATAGATAGATAGATAGATAGATAGATAGATAGATAGATAGATAGATAGATAGATAGATAGATAGATAGATAGATAGATAGATAGATAGATAGATAGATAGATAGATAGATAGATAGATAGATAGATAGATAGATAGATAGATAGATAGATAGATAGATAGATAGATAGATTCCGGTGCATGTTAAAGAACCCCCCTGGGAATCTAAATCAATGCGGAGTTCTCCACGTCGGCGTGCATCATAGTCCTATCATGGTTTTGATTGTACGCACCAGAATTTATTAACTTACCCCAGGCCTACAAGAGCCTCGGCTCAACAAACAGCAAAACGCGTTCCCGAAGCACTCCCGGTCATCTAACTTATTATATGGTTGTTTTGGCGTATAAATTCCCAATAATATTAATCTAACATTCATCTGACCTATTCTATCGTAGCTTTGGCGCGTAAACGCCCAACAATATTAACATAACGTTAATCAAACATTCGTCTATTCATCTAACTTATTCGGTCGTGGCTTTGGCGCGTGAATGCCCAATAATATTCCTATAACATTCATCTAATCTATTGCATCGTGATTTTGGCTTATTAATGTCCAATAATATAAATTATTTAAAATGAATGAATGTTTTGGTACTGATAGAATCGCATGTGCCTACAAGAAACAGCAAGTTCCCAGAATGTAAAGGTACGCCGCTATCCGTACAAGTCATGGCCTTGGGAAGGTCTGTACCGCAAGAACCTTTCAGCATACTTACTTATTTTGAATGCTTTCTATGGGTCACGCTAAAATAATTAGCCTCAATTCTTTTTCTTGAAAGAGTAACGCCCGGTTTCCTGAAAACGAGACATAGCCTCACACCTAAAATATTATAATAGTAATTGTTGAGTTTCAACGTGAAAAAACAACGATATGATTATGAGGGAAGCCGCCGTAGTGGAGGGCTCCGGAAATTTCTGCCTCCTTGGGTTCTTTAACGTGCACATAAATCTAAGTGCACAAGTAGACGGGCCTCATGAAAATTTCCTATTTAGACTGTGTTGTGTAGAGGTGCCCATATTGGACGAAATCTGGAACGCGTGGTCTACCAGCTCGCGGCATACAACTGTCGCGTCAGACAGCCTACACCGGCCCAAATTACCTTGGGCGTAATGCAGGGAAAGCCCGACGTACGAATACACGCGCGAGGGCTCATGAAGAAAGGGTCATTCAGCTTGCTGCCATGCGTCGGCGATCGAAATGCAATTTGCTCTCGTGGTCGCTCGTGGGCAGCTGCGTGCGGGCACCCGCGCGAATGACCGTTCGAACTTTGGTCGCGGCGCTCAGACGAGCAGGTGGCCGCTAAGGCAGCACGGGACACCCACTCCCGCCCTTACGTCCTCCACGGTAGCCTGCGAAGTGGTTTGTTTCACCTGGTCGCCGCGAGGGCGGCGGCCCGACGAACGCCCTTTATCGCACATGTTGCTCGCGATACGCACTCGATGTCAAACCTGCCTTTCTCTTGTTCGTGTTTTTTTTCTCGTTTTTTTTCAGTCGACAACTCTTCGTAAAAACTCACAAGTAAAGCTTTCAAAATTAATTTTGAACATTTTACGCTCCAAAGCCGCAGCACGTACGCCGGGATGGTGATTCCGGAGGAGGCGTCAGTTACGGTAGAGGGAAGAGGGGGGGGGGGCGGTACGCTCGTCGACACGTCTTCAGTAGAATGCGCACAGTTGCGCGACTCGGACCAGGACAGAAGAGAGGCACAATCCGACACACGAAGGATGCGCAGACACACACATTTTAGAATTCGTGTGTCTAATTGTGTCTCT
Organism: Rhipicephalus sanguineus; assembly: GCF_013339695.2. NCBI lineage: Eukaryota > Metazoa > Arthropoda > Arachnida > Ixodida > Ixodidae > Rhipicephalus > Rhipicephalus sanguineus. Next base: position 46,865,642 of record NC_051184.2, on the reverse strand, counting down.
CTTCTGTCCGTGTCTCAGTCGCGCAAATTTGTGCATTGTAATGGCGGACCAACAGGCCCAAATCGGAGCACTAGTTTTCAGTAGCGGCGCCAAGAGAGAGAGGGGGGGGGGAGTGGCACGGGGCACGTTCGCCACCCCCCCCCCCCCAAAAAAAAAAAAACTAATTTCACCTGCACCTCTTTGCCTCCACGGTAGCGCCGAAAAGATGACCCAAGGTATAAGTTGACTGAAGTTCTCTTTAAGCATGTTGTACTTTGCCTGCTCTAATACGAGTATCAGCTATATTTTGCAAGTCCCTGACGATGGGTCTAAACTGACATTGTTTGTTTGTTTCGATCGCAGAACAGATTGAATTCAATCGAACGCTGATCATGGCAGACAGGCAGTCGACGATATTTTCAAAGGTCACCACCGCCTCTTTCCAGCGTCCAACATAGATGCCCAGAAGCTACAGTTTCTTCTCAACAAGCGAGTGATTGTCGGGAATGTTGATACAGGCATTTCATATGCAATCTCCTTTGAACCGAGTTCGTACAAGCATCTCCAGAAAGCTACACACATACACAAACAATCACACACTGCAGAGGATTGAAGCTGGCGTCTCGCAAAACTGCGGATCGTCCACATTCAGATTGCGTTTCCAAGAAGCGGAAGAATTCCACTGTTTCCCTTTCCTATGCTTCTCTCTTTGTTTGCTTTCGTGAAACGGAATCGCGACACGGCCTATTTGCATGGCAGTGCATGACGTCGCCGTGACGTCACGCACTGCGCCGTCCGGCAGCAGCACGGTGCGTTCGCGCTATAGTTGTAGCTCGACGCGGCTGAGGGCGGCGGCGACCGCGGGAACGACCTGTGGTTCGAGTGAAAGGCAAACACTTGCGGGCGAGAATTTGAAGGGCTTACGCACGGGCTGGCACCCGGGTCTCCGCGGTACCGTCGAGCTCGCTGGAGCGGCAGTGCGACCGTTTTCGCAAACGTAGCGCGGCGAAGCAGCTTAACGATGCAAGAGGAGGAGTGCTTGTCATCGGCGACAATTGCTGCTCCGAACACGTTTTCGTCGTTAGTGTCAGCATTTATTTATTTATCCATATCGCTAAAGGCTCATTCAGGCATTACATGGTGGGGGGGGGGGGGGGGGGGGGGGGTCTGTAACAACGTGCATAAAAATAAGAACAGGGATAGGATATGCTGATATATACAGTAAAAAAGAAAAAAAGAATACATGGGCAAGCAAGCACTGGACACAGAAATAATCCCACATTTAAAAAAGCAATTTTCAATTCGTTACCAAAATTATCATGATTTGTGACAGATACACTGTCTCTCGGCAGTGTACTGCCAAAAGCAGTGACGAGTGACGAGACAAATTTGTGCGTGCAAACAAGTGTTGTATATTGAATGGTTAGTCAAGACTCTGGAAAATATTATGAGCAGTTATGGTGCGATATTTGTGGAACGGGGATGTGCTGTGATAAAGAATGTGAAAATAAGATAACATTAAACGGCTAAGAACTTCGTAAGGCCACTATTCGCACCTCATGTATTCAGTGCCTTCGAATTCTAGATTGGAACGACCAACTATGCAGCTCGTAACTTTTCCGGCTGTTATTGGGCATTTGAACACATTATCTACCACTGCCCTTCCTGCTACACTAGAAGATGTGCCCACGAAGTTAGATGACTCAGGCAAGGCTGCATGAGAGGGAGTCAACTTTTGGCGAAGGATACCCCAGAACCGTGGCATACACGTACTTTCATGTACAAGTACACAACACTCTAGCCACCCGTGCGCGTCCTTGCCAAACCTCCCTGCCTTTCCATCTTCGTCTTTCTTCGTCGTTCTTCGTCTCACGCCATTGTCATGTAAATGAACTGTATGCATAGAGACGGGTTTTATGCGTCTTCACGCGCTTGGCGAGCTCGAGCTGTATTCTAAAACCTCCTTGAAATTTATGCTGTGATTTCATGTAGTTGCAGCAAACACGTGTATATTTAGCTTGAATAGCTAGCTACACGGGCGTCGAAAGCACCCTTAATTATTCACGAGCTCTGTAGCCACCGTTTACCCATTGTGCCATGCCAAGTAGTACGTTCATGAACGGCTTATTACACGCACTATCTATTTCACCTATACTTTCTTGACAGGCGTACAAGTAAAACATCCCTTTTTTAGGCACGTCGACCTCTTTACTTTTACAGTAATCACAACACAAGAAAAAACAACATAAAGGTGGAAGTATGCGAATTGAGGAAGGACAGAGCTTGGAGAGAGTATTGAGGAACGTGATTGAGAACAAGTCTGTCCAATGTCTGATACTTACGTCAGAGAGCGCGGTAGGTTTTATTGCCTTGTTTCAGCAGGCAGAGTTAAGGCGGGGCAGCCGAGAAAGTGGGCATCGATTATTAACTACCGGAAACCAACCAGTCCCGTCTTCTACGCTTATTTTCAGAAGTCACGGATCGAAAGCAGTACAGGATAGAAGGCGAAAAACCATATGCAGACAAACACAGCGTGGAGCGGATCCAAAACCACCAAATGAGCGGCAAACACTATGAGCAGCTAATAAATACTTGTAACCAGATATGCCACACTTAGACTTCGTATTCCGGCTAATATGCACTCTGTTATGCACGTGGGGAGTCGGTAATTGTGCAGATCATTAGAACCGTCTGTTGACGAGCCCTCGGTAATAAGTAGACAAGGCAGCGAAAGCTATTGACGCATGCTTGGTACTGTGTTACGCACCAATACTGAGCTTCGTTCATTCGAAAAAGTGCTAAAATCTACGAACTCTTTACTGCCGTTTTGCGGAGGGACAGTCCACATACCAGGGAGTAACCGGACTACAAACTGAGTTTGCGAGAGATTAGTGCTTTTAATTTCCGGAGACGAAACTACCTGCAAAAATACGGATGTGTTCAATGGCATATTTTATGCAGTTTTAAAGTTAATCTATGCTGTGCTAAATATTCCATCTTGTTAGACCAACCTTGAGCACGTATAACGTTCAGAATTTCGCAAGTGGAAAGTTTGTGCCAATGTAATGAGCAAAAGTTTGTCAGCCTGTTTATGTGCAGTACTCACGGATTGAAACAGGTCAATCTAGGACTAAATAACGCGCATAATTTCGTTTCCACCATCTTCACTTCGGGTCATATCGGTGTAATTTCGACTCGAACGCATAGATAAGAGCCAACATTATCTTTAGAGACCAGATTCGTCACGACATGGCGTGATTATCTGGAGCAATTGCGCATAGCAGTCGTCATACTAAAAAAAAATTGATGTCGTGTTTGAATCAGTGAGCACTGATCCCTGCAGGACTGTGGTCTCTCACGGAGATATACAGGTAGTGTCATATCGCGCCACCTGACGCCACATTTCATTATTTGATCACACCGTATAATATGCTGCTATTCTCGACAGTGCTTCCCGTCCGTTCAGCCATGGTCTGTAGCTCCACTAGATCAGCGGTTGTCTGTCCCACGGAAAACATGGCCAGCCCTATCCCTTTTCTTCGTCATATTCGCAACCATGACAGCGGCGACACCGTTTGTGTCTTTAATCTACGCCGCTGCATTTTTTGTCTATAGACTTTTCGCTCGCAGATTAAGCCAATTGTTCGCTCACAACCGACGACATCTACACCGATACCGCAATTTCTTCGACACAGGCTCTTAACTCTGTCGCGTTAAAACACGAATAAGGCAAGAATATGTGCACTACATCTGTTAAGACGAAACCCTTAGATGTCTCTACAAACGCGAAAGCTCATCGTCGGCGGCGTCAGAACGAGTGATACAAAAATGATCATCATGTATTGACGTTACCACAACAGGTCATCATGACGTCACAGATCGCCAAAATTTGTTAGGTCATCTTGACGTTACTATGACGTCACATGATTACGTCGTCACATGACATCGCCACATGGTCAAAGGTGGGCCGATCAAAGGGGCATTGCAAAACCAGGTGAGGTGCAGAGCTTTCGGAAGGAGGCGAAGGGGGATAAGTACGTCAATTGAGAAGAAAAAGAAGTAGTGCATGGCTTTCGCCTTCGAGTCGTTTTAGGCGAGTGCATGAGGGCCATGACACGATAAGAACTTTGTTTGAGCCCCGCGGAACTGAGATCTAGGGAAGCCGGAGGCCCCCCAGATCAAGTTGTCGACTCCGCCTACGATGGGACCGGAAGTCGAAGTTCCGCCGTAATGTCGTATGCCTGCGAGTTTTTTTTTGTTTTTTTTTTTTACATGTCATTACTGCCAACGGCAACCGACCCATCATCATAGGCCGACTCAAAGTGAGAAGACCGGTGCTGCAGGAATTCCTCCTCTACTCGGTAGAATAACTTATCCCAAAGAGCTGACAAGCCCAGAGTGTACTCATTCTGCAGAAAAACTTCTAAGCATTATACTATGAGAGAGCGGTAAGCCATCTCTCATATAATGGAGGCGAGACACAAAAAATTTGAGGGCGACCCTATTTTTTGACTTGGGTATCCGGTAGTGGCGCTTGCACCTCGGCGTTCATGCGCGCATTCCTGGGGTTAGTTTTGTGTTTCCCCAAGGTGTAAGATATATACTCTTACACCGTGGTTTCGTCGCACTGCCGAAGCAGATCTCGGAAGCCAGGTATAAAGAAGGGCGTGGTTGAGATCTCGTCCGCCAGGTGTCGCAACAATCCCAGCTGCTGACAAGAAAACTGTCCGCTCTTTCAATGAACTCATTGAACTAATTTGCACAAACTATTTGTGACAGGTAGCTGGCCCTTATCTGAAGTAAACTTACTCCGATATCATGCGTATCCGATATGACTGTTAACTTGTACTAGAACTATCGATTTCTCGCCAGTCTTAATGTTTACAAGGCCTTTTTTTCGAATATTCAGAATATTCAGAAGAAAGTACTTGACCGGAAGCGCTCGGAAGAGAAGAGTGTCACTTCTTGATCGTGCCACTAAAGGGAAACCATATGGCCCACTATGTACTAGCGGAGAGCGCTCCCTTATGAGGGAACAGTGATCCGGAAGTTTAAAGGGGACCTGCAACACTTTTCCAGCATGGTCAGAAAACGCTGCCGATCGGTAGTCGAGGCTCCCAAGAACATGCGAGCCAAACATTATAGCGCAGCACGCGGCCTGGAATTTACAATAAATTTTCAAAGTCAGCTAAAAAGCGCTTCCTCTTCTCTCGACAGAAATTATGCTTACGGCGTCACTGACACAAGTTCCACTCCATTGGCTGATTTGAACATGGCGCGCTCGCTAGTTACTGTGGCCGCCGCGAGGGGCCGTCACATGCCCATCGCGTGCGCGATCGGACTGAAAGTACCCGCGCCCGCGCGTTCGAAGAAAAAAAGAAAAGTGCTCAAGGTCACGAGGCGCGTGTGACGTACCTTCTTCTCCCGTACCACCCCTCCCTGATTAGCTTCCAGCGCTTTCGTCAGGACGAGAGAAGAGAGAAAGCAAAGACAGCGTGCGACAAATCTTTGTAACTCCGCTCGTACTGAACGGATTCTAAAACTTTTTGCGATGGTCGATTCGTGTGGAAATAAGCTCCTCTAGTGAAGACATTCCATGGCTACTTGGAAAAGTGTTGTAGGGCCCCTTTAATAGAGCATAGCATAAGCGCTTCTTACACGGAACCTGCACACAAGGAAGTTGTTGGCGACAGGAAACAACGGTCCAGGTGAGCGTAATTACGCCAGACAACGAACAAATCGTAGAAACAAGTGTACATACAGGAAGACAAGGGTGCCTACTATCTGTCCTATTGCATTCTGTCACTACTACTGCAGGTTACGGATCACACACACACACACACACACACACACACACACACACACACACACACACACACACACACACACACACACACACACACACACACACACACACACACACACACACACACACACACACACACACACACACACATACACACACACACACACACACATGTGTGTGCGTGTGTATGTGTGTGCGCGCGCTTCGGCTACACGGCGCCGAAGTCACAGCGGGAACATTGTTACAAAAATGTGTTTAGAAGCGTTTGACGGCTCAGAGCACTATCTACACTACCATATGAAAGAGCAGTAAGCTGTCACTAATATGAATAGACTCGCGATGCACCACCACCGAAAATTTGTTGAACCAATACGCAGTAGCGCTAGTGGCGCTTGTACGCTAAATCCTTATAACTTGCGTGCGCATAAATTATACAAACGCTAGACGCATTCTTACGCAAACTGCAACAATACACCCTACATTACATGGCAGCTATACAACAACAAGCATGTTAACTAATGCATCATACGTCTCAAGGAGGCGGATAAAGAGGGATGGTAGCAATGGGGGGAGGGTAACTTGTTTTCTTTTTAACCACTCAGTAAGGCACTGCCGGAAATACGGGTTTTTCCTCACGAATTATGCTAGTCAAAGTGTCATGTTTCGAGTGATGCAAGTTGGGTCGATCGTCTCACGCGAGAGCGAGTGCATTGAACACTTGCCGAGTACAGATACAATTCTACGCATACGATGGATGAACAGGGACCGAGACCCGTTTAATAGCGACGTTGTTCGCCCCACAATCCCCGGCCCCGTTCACGCCTAATTCCAAACTGCGGCCGAGAGCCGTCCCCTGACCTGAAATAAAGAATTGATTGATTCATTCATTCCCCATGCATTACGACTCGCTTACAACTCGCTTCGATGTAAGAATATGCAGCATATCCTGAAGTGTAATGATACACTCGCTTCGAGCTGCGTGCGGAACAAATTATGGGCGATTTAGAGTACTATTCGTGCTGTACTCCACTACGGGAGAGCAGTGAGACACCCCATCACGAACGCAGAAGCTATTATTGATGGCAGGCGGGATTACTTACGAATTACTATATGCAGTGCTGAAGAGCCGCATGAGTTGTTCAAATTACTTCTGAATGTTTTTTTTTAGTTATTTATAGGAAAATTCTGAAAGATAAGGTTAGCTTCATTATTAAAATAGCCGGCTGCTCTCGCCGCCCAGCTTTTAATTTATTTTTATTTATCTAAAATTCCGAGCTGTCCTTGTTGAGAAGCTGATGGCAGCCATATGCTGGCCGCATGTTTCTTGGTTTGTGGCATTTTATTTTTCCTTGCCTATTATTGAGTCGGTTATGACTAAATCATAAATATAGGATTCCCCCATAGCGATCGCTGCTACGCCCAAAGAAAATTTGCATTGATGCGCCAACCAATTCCGCTCGCTCATATCTGCGCCGTCAAGCATCTTATGCGTGTGTGAGATAGGCGATTTTCCAATCCCAACACATGTTCGCGTCGCTGGTTGAAGTCTAAAACTTGAACGACCTGTCAAAGTTATCAGAGATTCTGACACCATTGCTCAGGCAAACGTGCCGTAAAATCCCGAACACTATTTCCCCTTCCCCTCCTTCCTTTTCGATGAGAGATAATCGGACAAGATTTGGAGGGGGTCCTCTAGCTCGGTCGCGGACCAAAATTCAAGATGGCGGCGGAAGAGCCGCCAAGAAGTGCTTGTAATAGAATGCTTATCCATGCATTTACTCTTTTTTGCTTAACCGGAGGGAATCTTCGTGTGAAATTTTATGTGTTATGACAAGAGGGGAAAGGCGTCCTTAAAATTTTCAGAGAATTTGTGACAACTCAGAATGCAACCCCGAGGTGGCACATTGCAAAAGTACGATTAAATCGTGCACATATCTAGAGACTCTCAGAACTTGGGTTTCTAAGAATCGGTGCTGCATTATTCTGTAGCGGAGAACAGGCTGAAAAAAAGAATTGGTGGGAGGGAAGGGGCGCTTGTTCGGTTATTGGCGCATATTTTTCATATATCCCGAAAAAGGGGAAGGGGGCGCTTGCTGGGGATCTAAGGAGCAATATTAACAACAATATCTGGGGTTTTACGTGCCAAAACCACGGTATGATTATGAGGCACGCCGTAATGGAAGGCTCCGGAAATGGGCGTTCTATGACGTCATCATATGACGTCACAGAATGCCACACTTTGTGATGTCACGTGATTACGTCATCACTCGACATCGTTGAAGGTGGGCCGATCAAGGAGGCAGCGCAAAACCAGGTGAGGTGCAGAGAACTTGCAATGCCTCCGATCTTGGAGGCAGTGCAAGACCACGCTTGGTGCAGAAGGCTTTCAGAAGGGGGCGGGGGAAGATTAATGCGTCGACTGAGAGGAAAAAGAAGATGAAGGTGGCTTTCGCCTTCGAGTCGTCTTAGGCGAATGCATAAGGGACCCGTTGAGTTTTTATCCCGCTTGTCATCAATAATATTTCTTGTGTGGTAACTCAGAAAGCACTTTTCATACTTTTTTCAATCCATGCAAAAAATCTTGGGAAATTTTCTAAGTGATGCGTAATAGTAGAAGAAGGAGCATAAGGATAAACGAAATGGAGGTAGTTTTATGGTCAGTTGGGGACATCCCTAGAATGCTGGGTCACCCCCCCCCCCCCGCCTCCCCAACGCCCCAACTCCTTCAATCTGAGAGCCCTTGTGTTAAGCGAGGGCAATGGATTCCCCGAAGTGGCTGTTTATATAGAGAGGCACGCCAAATAAATAATCATATTGAACAAGTTTATAGTTTACTTGCACACTGTTCGTTCCGGTAGCAACGACACCTAAAGAAAGTCCGCAGTTTCGCCGGAATGACGAAGCAACTAATCCAATAGAAACACGCTCGAATACTATACGAAGTAAGATTATGGAAGCTTTAGGGGTGATGTGCTTTCGCGCTGTGCACCCGAACTGCGGGACCCTGTCCACAAGCCTCTGGCTTTGAGCTTCAGCATGTCTAACGCGCCCATTCGGCTCATTCGGGTTCATTCGGGCTCATTCGGCAAGCATTATCAAATCATGAATGGTAGTCTACCACTATTCCTCAAGAGGAAGGTTTATAACAGCTGCATCTTACCGGTACTTACCTACGGAGCAGAAACCTGGAGACTTACAAAGAGGGTTCACTTTAAATTGAGGACGACGCAACGAGCGATGGAAAGGAAAGTGGTAGGTGTAACCTCAAGAGACAGGAAGAGAGCAGAGTGGGTTAGGGAACAAACGGGGGTTAAGGATATCATAGTTGAAATTAAGAAGAAGAAATGGATATGGGCCGGCCACGTAGCACGTCGGCAGGATACCCGGTGGTCATTAAGGGTAACTGACTGGATTCCAAGAGATGGCAAACGCGGGAGGGGGAGACAGAAAATTAGGTGGGTAGATGAGATTAAGAAGTTTGTAGGTATAACGTGGCAGCAGAAAGCACAGGACCGGGTTCATTGGCGGAACATGGGAGAGGCCTTTGCCCTGCAGTGGGCGTAGACAGGCTGATGATGGTGATGATGATGATGATGTCTAACGCGCACGTTGTTCCTTGCTGCTTGCGAACACTCATGCGAGCGCGCTTCTTTCTTCAGCGCGACTAGTGTGCCGGCGCTGCGGCGACACGCGAATCTCGTGGAACGAAGTATGTGATCAACGCGCTGATATGATGTGAACAGTTCGGCGCGAACTCATTGGGGAGAGGTTTGCGCCATCTCTCGAGCAATGTGTAAACCGTTTGGTGCGTCGCTGACGCAGCTCAGAGGCGCTGGTATGACCTCGGCTGAGATTGAAGGTCAGATTTACGGAACCAGGCACTTTCTCGATTTGTACCTGGAACAGTACAGCTATCGCTCTGGAAATTCAGCCAGTTTTTGGTGGTTGTTCACGTGTGCAGCCTTGGAGGGGAAGAGGGCGAACAGTGAAGAGATGCCACGCTCCCCCGTAACTGACGCTTGCGTTCCGAATTTCATATGAAACCTTACGTCTATGAGAGGAATGTGAGCTTCGCTGATAGTGTGTGATTCACCCGTACCATACCGCCGGAAATGATGGTGAGGCCGAGTGACCGAGCACGGAATCGAGTAGAAACAGCTGGTTGTCCCACTGCAGTCCTGCGGTCATAATCAAAGAGGGCTTTGCCTAGGAATCTTCACCCAGCCAGCATCAGCGAAGGCCTGAATAAGGACACGTGTCACCCACGACTGTTCACGGTAACGATGAAGGTTCACATCGCAGCACTGACCTTTCTAACGATCGGACTCGATAGTGTGCGTTGGAAGTCTGGCAGCTGCAGATAACGACCACCTAGTCCCATATTTCCCAACGATGTACGACGACAAGCTGTTTTCTTATCATGCGCCACGCCGGGTGGCGGAAGCAAGTGATAACGGCGTCGCGCGAGCCGCGTACTATGTGAAAAGACTGAAAGTACAGAACGGTTCACTGTTAAACGGAACACTCCAATGAGCACCTTTCATTTTGCTCACCCTTTAACAGCAAGTGAAGAGGGAAACATTGTTCATGCACTACACGAGTCAGTCAAAAGAGGCAGAACTGTCAACCACCAGTAGTTTTATGCAAATCTAAGCCACTATACTTTTGCAAGAGAGCTTAATCCAAACATGTCCTGCATGCGAGTGTTCCCTTTAACAATGGACCCGTCTGTACATCGTAGACTGTGTAAGGTGTTCTGTAGACTCCCGAACGAGCCAGCATTTGCAAATGCGCGCTTCAAGAGCCGTGGTACATCTGATAAAGTGCGATAGCGAAGTAGATATTGATACGGCCGTCCAGGCCCTTTTAACGATCTAATTCGGAAGCGGGCTTTCGATGTGTGGTGGATGGAGAGAACCACCACGGAGCGGTTTTCAATGTTCGATTGCTTTCTTATCACACGGGCGGAGTAGCCACTAATAACGGTGGTACGCGAGCCAATGAAGCCCGCCAGAATAATACAATATATTATGTGGAGGTTTTCATGCCAACATCACAATATTATTGTGAGACACGTCGTAGCGGAGGGCTCCGTAAATTTCGACCATCTGGTGTTTTTTTAACGTGCACTTACATCGCACAGTACACGGGCCTCTGGCATTTCTCCTCCGCCGAAATGCGACTGTCGCGACCGGCATCGAACCTGCGTCCTTCGTGTCAGCAGTCTAGCACCGTAACCGTGGCGGGTAAACACGTTTCAGGAAACATGCTACCTCAGATAAAGCATGATAACGAAGTAGACATTGCCGCTCTGACCCTCGTATTGGTCTCATTTGAATGTGTGCTTTGGGAGTGTGGCGGGTGGAGAGAACCAGCACTTAGTCTCGTACTTTCGAACGATTTTCGTCGTTCAGTATTTTTCTTATAATTCGATTACGCTGGGTGGCTTAACCACTGATAACGTTGGTACGCGAGCCTGCGTCCGAAAGAAAGAAATTTGAAACCGTTTCCGAAATCCTGGGGCTTTCGCATTAGATCGAGCGCGCGTGTCCCGAGAGGTAGCCGCAGCCGGAGTCGAAGCCGCTCCGTGCGCGGGCGAGCGTATAGCGTTTCGGCGTCGCGGCAGCCGCCCGTTTTCCGGCTCCATTTTGCGGTGCACTCCGCGTGTCCGGTCGCTCTTGGTCGCATTTCTCTAATCTTTTTTCCTCTTCTCTACCTTGTAAGCTTGCGGTTCTGCCCCCACGACGAACGAGAAAGCCAGAAAAGAGAGTCCCCAAAAGAATCTTTCCAAAAACACCGGAGCGCTCTTCGGCGAGCTGCTTTCACTGCGGCTCTAAGGTGGCTGGTGGCGGCTTCGGGCGGCCGTGTTTGTGCAAGCCCTTATTCGACGGAGAGAGCAAAAACAAGCCTCCTAACGGCAACAATGGGTGCTGGATGGAGAGGGGGGGGGGGATGCTGAAGGGCCCGCGGGGGTTTTTGAGGTGGGCTGGGTGTCGTTTCGAAAATGGAAACAGAGTCCACCGCTAGGCGGCGGCAGCAGCAGCAGGCCCCTGTCTCGCTGGTCCACGAGGCACCGACCAAGAGGCCTTCGTCGAAAAAAAAAAGCTGAAAACTGAGATAGGTGGCGGCGCTTTTTCGTGTTTTATCTTTTTTTTCTTTTCTACGCACTCGGTTTATTTTCTTCGCTCGTTTGACGTCGTTGTTTGCACGGACACTGTGTGTTTGCGTGTTTGTTTGCTCTCGGGCTAGCCGTGAAAGCAAATAGGCAGAGCAGCGACAAAGGAAGGTTATATGGGATACGTTGTCATTTCTCTGCTTTATATAGAAGCAAACCCCCTTCCCCTCTTTTCCTCCTGTTCTTGAGTAGCTATAACTGCAGGCTTAAAGGCCGTCTCAACATCTATCTATCTATCTATCTATCTATCTATCTATCTATCTATCTATCTATCTATCTATCTATCTATCTATCTATCTATCTATCTATCTATCTATCTATCTATCTATCTATCTATCTATCTATCTATCTATCTATCTATCTATCTATCTATCTATCTATCTATCTATCTATCTATCTATCTATCTATCTATCTATCTATTGCTGTGTATTTCTTATGTGTACGTCTACGAACGTTAAAGCCCAATAAAAAAATTCGGAGCATAAGTTACCCACACAAAAATCAATCATCTTAATATAACTTGTGGTAGAAGCAGTCGGTGGGCGTATTTTTACAATCTCTAATAGAAACTGATGGGCTAGTGGACGGAGCCATAATAACAAAAAAGCAACGAACTTATCAGGCATTTTTGCTGTTCCTAAACATAGAGCTTGTACAAAATGCAAAGCTTCTGAAGCTTTCCAATGGCTTGTTCACATATTTCCTGAGGTTTCCCTAGAAAACGGCAATAAAACGGTGGTGAATTCGCCTGCCTATGTCCTCCTTTTTTTTTTTGGAGTGTGTACGTGTGTGTGAACTTGTTTTTTTTTTTTCGAGTGCGCTGCTTTTTCCATATAAATACGTTCGTTAAATTTAGCCCTAACTAAATGATCCCAACACTTACAAAAGGTCACGGGAGAGTACTCGACTTTTCGGCTAACGCTCTTTCCGTGTTTATTTTTTATTTATGAAGGTGAAAGCCTTATTTGACTCAGGAGTAAAAAAAAAGGAAAAATTCAGCGTCCGGTGGCTTAAGAGGAGTGGTACTAAAAATCAGGTGGGGCGACATACAGTGGTACACTGCAACACCGGGTGAGGTACATAAGCCTTCCGGGGGGAGGAGGCACTTATCAAGGTCATGTTAAGTGATTAGAAGTGACAATTAGTACATAAGATGAATCAAATGAGAATTAAGTGAAGCACGTGTGAATTAAGCTTAATTGAAGGTGACGCCAATTTCAATAAAAGTTAATTAAAGAAGCAAGGCTATGTAAGTAAACCAAATGGGCGTTAAGAGTGAACCAAATTTTCACGCGAGATGAAGTGAATGAAACGTTGATTAAAGATTATCGTAGTGAATCAAATGTTAAAGTGAATTAAGATCGATTAACACCTCGGCATCGAAGTCTCAGTATGTAATACTAGTGGCGATGTCTAGGCGACCAAATAGAACAGTAGGAAGTGACAATGCAATCGATTGAGAACATCGTAAAAAACATGCATAGTATTTAATCTCCAGTGGTTTCAGGGGGACGGGAACAAAAAGGAAGGGTTACTCCCACGAGAGATTGAAGCTCTAAAACACACAGATGTGTTTAAAAATCTAAAACACTGTAGATCACTAAGCGTGACATTCACCAAACGCTATCAACAAAACGTCAATAGAGAGCTTTCGAAGCAAAGTGCGTGTCCTGGCGTGCGCGAAATTCCAAACAGAGTTCTGGGCTTTCTGCGCTCGTTTCTATTGCCTGTGAGGTCTTTCATACAGTCGACAGATTGTGCGTTCTAACTTCGTATTCCCTATCTTGAAAAGCCTCTAACTGCGCAGGCGTCGTTCAAGTAACTCTTGGATCTTTGAACCCGCAAAGTTGCCTGGAGCCGCTGTTTCTAAAAATTTCCTATCTATTTGTGAACAAAAAACCATTTTTGTCGTCAAGCAGCTAGCTATGTGATGGCGAAAGCATGCCGTAGCCAAATATCCACAAGAGGATGACGCGGGTGTCGATTGCAAAGAAAGCCTTGAAACCACTCGGAAACTAATGGAACGTCTGGACATTCATCCAAGAAGACCCGTTAAAAGCATCCACCTGTCCGGCTGTTTACGTATAATATAGTTTGCGTGTATAGCGTTGTTGTTAATGTTTATTTTCGCTTGTACTGCGCAAAACCTTTCATGGTCCACGGTCAATGATCCGTCACCCACATGTCCTCCTCGCTTTCCATATATCAGGAAGGCTTGGGTTCTCTTCAAGTTACAAACGACACTTTTCTCCTGAGCCTACCCCCTTCCTTCAGATATGAAAATTGAAATTGAATTTAGTTGAAGTAGGATTCTAAGCGGATCGAAATATGAATGGTCGTTAGTCGAGATAGAAGCAAAAGACGACTCGAGTACTGGTGGACAAACAAAGCCGGGAAAAAACTGATCACTGTCATTGCGGGGTCGTAGGTAACAGTATAGTTAAGAGAACAAACACTTTAACTGATGAATAAACGATTACAAAGAGATAGCCAGAAATACTAGACTGAATTCAACATAATAAACGCGGTTGCAACAAGCACACTAGGTGCCGTCCTGTGTCGAATGGGAATGTCTATAAAAATAGCCTCATTATCACTAGAATTTCGATCATCAGCGTCACCGCTACGGTAGCCTCGTGGTTATGGCGCTCGATGGCTGACCCGAAGGTCGCGGGTTCAAATCTCGACCGCGGCGTCCGCAATTAGATGGAGGCAACATGCTAGAGGCTTAGATTTAGGTGCACGTTAAAGAACCGTAGGTGGTCGAAATTTCCGGAGCCCTCCACTACGGCGTCTCTCGTAATCGTATCGTGGTTTTGGGACGCAAAACCCGAACGACAGTTATTATCGTCATTATCACTGCCGCCAACACCACCATATTCGTCATCGTCTAATTTTTGCGAATCGCATATAGTGCCTCTCCGTTGTTCCCAGCGCGCCCACGTCATCGTAGGAGGCGCTCAATTTATCCGCTTATCGCGTCGTGGCGGCACCCGCAGCCGTGCTCGAGTGTTGTGTACACACGGTCCGTTGAAAGCGACAGAAGAAGCCTTAGTAACGGTAAAAAGACACACACACACGCGCGCAGATACGCGAAAGAAAAATCAAGAGCAGATGCTTTGACCAGACGTGGCACTCCGACAGCGGCTGCTGCTGTTCGATACACGGCGTTATATGCCATGCATGCACTTATATGCGGGAGGTCTTTCGAAGGTCGTGTGCCTTTCGGGAATACCGTGCCGTAGCAGATGTTCGCGGCTTCCACTCCACGGTAGCTACGGGCAGATGACGTCAGCGGGTCGCGACAACGAGGCACCACCGCGCGGCAGGTGTGGCACAAAGAAACAAGAAACGCAGGAATAACAAAAACACACGCGCGGAATCGAGCACGTAAGCGACGTCCGTGCGCGTACGTCTTCTGTACGAGTTAGCAGAACCGTCGGTATAACTTCGAAGCGCAATGTAAAGCAATGAAGGCGCCCATGGCAAAAGAAAGAAATAAAAAGAAAGAAAAACCTCGCAGGGTTCCTTATGAATTCGCCTAAGACGACTCGAAGGCGAAAGTTATCTTGTTCTTTCTCATCTGAGCCCACGTATTGATCCTCTTCCGCCCACCTCCGAGAGCTTTCAGCACCTAACGTGGTTTTGCATTGCCTCAGGGATCGGAGGAATTGCAAGCATTCAGCTATCCTATCTATTATTCCCCCTTTCCCACACTCCACTTTTTGGGTAGCCGAGCAAAAGCTAGGTTAACCTCACTTCCTTTCTATTTGTGCACCTCACCTTGTTTTGCATTGCCTCCGGTATCGGCTCACCTTTGACAAAGCGACAATGTGACGTGATGACGTCATCATCTGACATCACGTTATGTGACGTCATAAATTCTGGTGATCTGCCGCGTCATAGCGACGTCATATGGTGGCGTCATCGCATGATTTCTTTCATCACTCATGTTGAAGCCGACGCCGCGGGATGACGGTCGACGCCGACGGTCCATTTTCGCGTTTGTTGTGGCATCTAATGCTTTCGCCTTTTAACAGAAAAATTACTTCTCATGGACACGTCCGCCACATGCACGACATTTGAAGTGGCCCGTCGACGTTGCGCTGCTATTCTCGAGGGCGCTGGCTCAATTCCCGATCACGGCGGCAGCATTTCGATGGGGGCCAAATGCAAAGAACACCCGTGTGCTTAGATTTAGGTGCCCGTTAAAGAACCTTGGGTGGCCGAAATTAATCGGCAGTTCCTTACTATGGTGTGCCTCGTAATCATATCGTGGTTTTGACACACAAAATCCCAACAGTTATTACATCGGAAGTTAAAGGTTTACTCGTTAGCTGGCAAATTGTACCAGCCTTCCAGCAATGTTTGCGAATGCTTCGTTGTATGCATCTGGATCTCAGTACTTACTTTTCATTATGCATGTAACGGTTTGCGACGCTCTTCATTTGAACAGCCTGGCTCTGCGTACATGGAGTTTTTTATCGAAACAAAATATGGATTGACCTAACGAGATAGCAATCAACTACAGGCCCTCTATATGTAGTAGATATGGTTCGTGTGATGAAGGACTCCTAACGTTCAGGCCACATAGCAAGATTTAAAGTGAACGACCCCGCCAGCGAAGGGTTGACGGTTGAACGGTTGACAGTTCAGCTTGTTGATACATTTCGCTGTTAATACGGAGAAGCGCTTTGAAGGTTTCGAGCGCTCCGTTATAAAGGCGTGTCACTGCATTGGAAACGAGGTTTCGGTCAATATGCAGTGTTGATGGCCTAGAAAGGGTGGAACCGTGTTGTGCGCGACACCGGCTATTTGTTGCCACCAGCGCCACAAGCGCAAAATCCTGTTGCAAGAGATCTTGACACAGTGCGAGAAACGTGACATGTTCAAAAAGGCCTGCAGCTACGGTACTCTGGCGCATATGAATTGTCACTAGGCGTGACAAAGCCGCGTTCCACGCGTGAGACACATAAATGGGTTATTTATTTTTTTTTATGTAACACCGTGTTATGACCAGTACTGATGCATCTAGTACACACTTCTCAGACGTCAGCAGATGTACGTAGACACGTCGTGCTTCGAACCCTCTGGAAATGACCCTTCTGAGAACTGCAGCGCAGTACTGGCCAGTACAAACGCGTAGTTTGAACACGCGTCTTTTAACTACATCCACAAGCAAGCCGGAAACTCCTAGGCAAATCAGGCAGTCACGCTACGTTTACTGCAAACTGGAACGTACCCCACTCCATATTTTGTAAAAAAGACTCACCCCGAAAGCGAAATTAGAAAAGAATGTGACGCATGCGATGGCATCATTGACATGTCCAGGAATTCGGGACATCGTCAACTAGCGCCATCTGTTGCGTCGGCTGCTGAGTGGCAGCGTCACTGAATGGGAAACGACCTTTAAACATTTATTGTAGTGCAACGCTTCGATATACGCTTAAATCACTTCGTCCATATAATCTGGGAGTCATCATCTCACAGTGCGAGAAGTTTTGGTTTATTCCCATTAACTTCCTGGGTTCGAGAACCACTTTTATGTGCTATGTGAAACTCCATTAGAGAGA
Source organism: Rhipicephalus sanguineus (assembly GCF_013339695.2). Lineage (NCBI taxonomy): Eukaryota > Metazoa > Arthropoda > Arachnida > Ixodida > Ixodidae > Rhipicephalus > Rhipicephalus sanguineus. The sequence continues at coordinate 46,848,108 of NC_051184.2, read as the reverse complement.
ATTTAAAAATTTATATAAAAACAATGCGCCCTCACCTGCTTAAATCACTGAAGTGAACCAATCTCGAATATTCAGTCTTCGTACCTGTGAAGTTTGGCTGATGTTGGCGAAGTTTCTGAGGTTCGACGGGAACTTTTGTGAAAAGGTGCATTGCAGCGAAACCACCTTATAGGGGTGCATGCGCTTCATAGTGTTTTCGGTGGCCCCAAAACACGTGAAAATGTCAGTGTTTTTATACAAGTTTGTTTTTCTTGAAGCTGCTCATGATATGGAGGGTATGAATACTGTGGAGTTCTTCAGTTGATAATTAGCAATGAGAAATCGTAGGTTAATTAGAGCAGATGATCGAAAACGATAATAGCTCATCGTAATTCAAAGCAAGTAAGAATTAACATAAGACATTGATACGCATCGAATCTTCCTCTATTCAGTATATGTAGACAAATGTACTAATCAATTTAACAGTTTATTTAAAACTTATTAGTGAAAGCGGTCAGTACAGAAGGACATGTATAATATATATATTTACAGATAGTACTGCAACGTACACCATTGATACTAGATGGCTATCGCATGTAACTAGCAGTAGCTACTGTTATAGCTAATTTCGAATCAAAGGTATAAAAGATATGGTAATCGTACTCTGGAATAATTAATGCTTACACTTAGTGTTAAATAGGAAAGGGGTAATTAAGAATCAACTAATCGAAGGATGGCGTGTACCACATGGAGTAGAGGCGAAGAGGATGTAAGATATAAGAATCTTAAGTTGCTAGTTAGGTATTAGGAGTATTTTAGCTTAATTAGATGCAAGAATCTCAAGTTGCTAATTTGTGATTAGGGATCATTTAGCTTAATTATTATGGATAATTAAGAAAATTGACAATGACGTACCCGCAAGTATTCACACTGACTGAGGTTTACTCAGCAACATTATGCACATTTGCACCCTGAAAATATAACTCATCACTTGTAACGATGAAATCACCAATCTTAAGCTCATAATAGAAGGCTTTCAGTATAAAAGCATACGTACTACATGAAATGTATACGGTATTCAATGTATGAAATTACGATCAGAGATGCATAATAACACGCAATTGTCTTTAGTGGTAGTGGTCGATCGTTAGCAGTCAGGGATGATTTTGGGGGAAAATCAATGGAAGCGAGTGATTAAAGGTGACCAATGAAATTTTATGCAAGAGAAACATATTTTATAGAGTATTAGTGGTCGTTGTAGGCAATTATTAAGTGTGGGTAGATGATCAATAAATTAATAGGACGATATCCTCGTAATGCATCAAATGAAAGCATAGAGGGAGAGGCTGAATAAATTTAGAATGTTTTGCTAATTGGCAATTAAGGGCTCTGCAGCACAATTAAAATATTTATTTTTACAGCAGAGCTCTTATGCCCAACCTTTGTCTGACTCGCGATGTAGACAAACAATCATCATGTCGGCGTGTTCAGCATAACTGTGCCTAGTTAAGCCAAGTGAATCATAGGCAATTCTTATTAAGCCTAGTTGAGCAGGGTAAAGCCTAATTAACCAGGCATATTTAACTCATAGGCTAATTAGCCATAATTAGGCCGAGTTGAGATGCTTGTTGCATAGTCATGCCACGCTCGGCAAGATGTACCGAGCAAATGCTAATTAAGACTAAGTAGTACTGAGGTAATTAGCGTTAATTATGCTAATTAGTTCATTACGCTTAGATTGACTTCGAATGGAGGCTAGTTGAGGCCGAGCCTCGAATGTGCGAGTTAGGCTAATTAAGCTAATTAAGTTATAATTAAGGCTAGTCTGACTTGGGATGCAAGCTAATCGAGACCAAGTCTCCAATGTTCCACTAAGACCTATTAGGCTATTGCATGTCGGTGGGCTCGTTGGTTTGGTAGCATAGTAACGAAAAACAGCACATGAATACAGGGACGGAAGGGGTACACACACGAGCGTTGTGTGTGTGCCCCTTCCGTCCCTGTCTTCTCGCGCTGTTTTAGGGGCGGAGCTCCTTATAGCATCACCTGGTCGGTCGTCGCTCCGCCTGGCGTTACCCCGCCGTCGCGTCTCCCGTATCATGGAATAGATGGCGCTGTCCCATAGAGATATGCAAACTCCAGTTGGGTGACGATATACTAGATGGCGCTGTCCCATAGAGATGTGTGCAATATGGCGGTTGGGTGAATGCACGCCAGATGGCGTTATAGGTGCCGCTGCTCTCAGATTGGCTGCTGCGCCCATTATTAGATGCGAAGTATCTTATGGTGGAGTTCAATCCGGTGGTGGTGTGCGGCGTGACCACCCTTACTGCGCACGCGCATACCCCCTCCACAAACCTCCTCTCCACTCCCCCTCATTATTCCTCTTGTCCTCCTCCCTTCTCCCCTTTCCCCTCTCCACTCCCCTCTCCACTCCCCCTTCTCCCCTTTCCCCCTCTTCCCTCCCCTTTCCACTCTTCCTCTGAAACGCGGGCTATAGACATGCCGAAATTCTCTCCTGCGCAACGCCGCGATGAGCACCAGCGCATGCGCGTCCCCTCCCCCACTCTCTCTCTCTCCTACGCTGCCCCCCTCTCGCACGCGTGTCGACCGCGTTCCCCGTTCGCCCTGTGAGAATTAACAGCCAGGCTAGAGGGAAGACAAGACGCGCGTAGCGTTCCTCTTCGCGTTCCACGACGCGAGGTCGGTAGCATGCCCAACGATCGCCAACGGAACGCGATCGTGCAAGTGCTCCGGCTTCGCATCACCTCATGGTCCCCTTTAGCGGGAAATGGTGTAATTTCTCTCATTCTCCTTGATCGTCGCCGTACGTGGAGGAGTGCGCTTGCCGGATCGTGCTGCTTGACGGACCATGGACGACGAGGAGCGCCGCGTGTGGACGGCCGCTGCGTCTCGTGCTCGTCAGCAGGATCCCGAGGTGCGAGCTCGAGAGGCTGCCGCCAAGCGAGCGCAGCAGTAATCAAAGCGGCGTATCGCTTTGATTACTGCTGGGTGAAACCACTGAACATTTCACGGTGTAACCATGACTGCTTCAGGAGCTTCGCTCAAGCTCTTCATCATTCACCCGTGGATATGCTGGAATTTTTTTTTCGTTACACTGTTATTAGGCTAATTATTCTAATTAACCTGCTTAAGCAGATTCATTTGGTGTTCTCATTTACCTGTGATTGGCACTTGTGGTTAATTTGGTGTTGTGATTTAGTGGTGTTGTGACCTACTTCGTGTTGTGATTGCCAAGCGATACCCAATCGAACCCTATCAACATCTAGTCTATACTCGTGATTGACAATGTGATCCCGTGAACACTTTGTGTATCGGCGTGTGAATGCACGTGTCGAAACTTGGCTGGTCAAGCCAGGACCAGCCAAGTGTCGACCAGCTCCCCTCTAGCCCAGCTTTGCGTGACTCAGTGCAAGCTGCGCAATTTTTAAAATTAGGTTAGCCCGGAATTCGCATTAAGAATGACTTACGATAATGTTGATCTACATTCGCACCTTGACATGAAGTGCATTACTAATGAATAGCGACGATGAATTCAACATATTTTAAATGTAGGTGTGAAAGCTGTCAGTGTAGGACATAATTAAGTTAGATATCCAGTATCTCAATCTATGAGATGATTCACGGTCACTGACTAAGTCGGATGAGATGATCTGACGTTTCGGAACCGCATACGGGTTCCTTGTTCACTGAGCAGGACTCGAAGTCGTTGTCAATTATGTAGGCAGAACGTGACGCAACGAGCATGCCTACACGGCAGGCATAGTTCCTGGCAGGGGCGTAGCCAAGGGGGGGGTTGGGGGGGTTCAACCCCCCCCCCCCCCGAAATATTTCAATTTTGCTTGCGTATATATATACACACACATACAAAGGCACGCACGAACATACATAAAGTATGGTTGAACCCCCCCCCCCCCCCCCCGAAAAAAATTTCTGGCTACGCCCCTGGTTCCTGGTGTCCTGTTCATTGTAGCTGGCGTCGACTGAATGACTGGTGATTCCAGAAGCCGGCGTGACGACACGTTCTTTTCCTTGGCGACGATGGCGGCATTATCCCAGTCAATGGTATGATCATGTGCATGCGCATGCTCAGCGATGGCGTTTGTCATGTGATTGTTTTTAGTCACGTCACGTCGGTGCTCTTTGAGGCGTCGAGAAAACTTTCCTGTTTCGCCAATATACACTTCACGGCAAGCAGAGCACGGCATCTTATACACGACACCTGGAAACGATTCACTTGGCAGTCTGTCTTTCACATTGACGAGCTGGTTCCGGAGCTTGCTGGTCGGGACGTGAGCAATGCGCAAATCGCATTTTGAAAATACGCGCGAAAGTGCCTCGCTGATACCTTCGACATAAGGTATGGCCGCACGTGCACAGGTAGTCACGTTGCTCTGTGAGCTGGATTGAAGTATCCGCTTCTCAGTTTTCGAGATTAATCGATCAGGATAACCGTTGCGGTTTAGCTCCCGATGGATCGTCCGTAGCTCTTTCTTCAACGCATCATCGTCTGAGCAGACAGGTGCGGCGCGTGTCACCAAGGATGACACTACGGACGTCTTGTGGCCGATGGGGTGATGCGAAATAAAAATGAGATAGCGACCTGTGTGTGTGAGCTTCCTGTATACTGAGAAGGCGAAGGCGCTCCCATCCCGGCGCACCTGAACGTCCAAAAAAGGCAGCACGTTGTCATCCTCGTGTTCAACCGTGAACTGTATGTTCACTTGAACAGCTTTTGATGTAGCGCGAAAGGAAACACGGACACGAGAAGGCACAAAGGAACACCATACAGCGCTACTACCAACAACATGTTTATTTTCAAGAACCAGACCACTTATATACCGTCAAAATTAGGCAGACAGCTGAACACGCGGGATCACTCCGGTAATGCGTAAAAAACCATATGTTCACGTTCTGGGCGTTCAGGCAGTCCAAGAAGCTTTGGATGTCTTGCTTCTTCAAAATGCAGAAGCAGTCATCGACGTACCGGTAAAACACTTTGGGGGCCGGAGTGAACGTTGCCAGGACTTCCTACCAAGGCTTCCATTACTAGATTGGCTGTGGTGACTGATATTGACGCTCCCATTGCCGTACCATGTGTTTGACGCTCCCATTGCCGTACCAATATCTCAATCTATGCAGTTATAGTACGATGGCGGGAAATAATAGAATATCGTTAATAATTAGCAGCGATAAATATCATTATTTGTAATCAATTACTATTAATCGTTTATTATAGATGCCATTTATCACTGACATGTGCCACAAAAACATTTACGAGAGATCACGAGTTGGAGTACTGCGTTGAAAACTGCGCAAAAACCGGACGAAGGCTAAGGAAAAAAATTCGGCAGATCTCACGGGTTGTCGGAATCGGTTTCATGCGAAACAGTCATCGAGTACTTCTATGCTGTATTTTATGGCTTTGAGCCAAGCGTTACGAGGTGGATCGACGTGCTTTTGTAAGTGTTGTAGCTGTGTGCACATCGTGGGCTTACCAGGCACGTCGACAATACTGGCGTTTAAAGGGTAACTTATGATGCGACGGAACGTCAGCCCTCACGTTAGAGTACATACGTCAGTATTATCGAAACCAAGTGCACCTTATGCTGTAATAATGTGAATATCATACGTAGCTTTCGTTAATGTGTTCCTCCGGGGTCGGAGAAATGCTTCAATATAGCTTGCTGAATCATAGGAATACAAATGTAAGGTTTATTAGACTGCTATAAAAGCGGAGCCAACACTGGAACGACATACATTAATCTGATATGACGCCTGTATCGTAGGGATACATATGTAGTGTGTATTGCTTTCTCGTAAAATTAGATAGCCAGCACCACAACCACAATGGATGTTGCACCGACATTACGCCTGCATAGTCCGTTTTCCCAAACCAGTTTGTAGCCCTGGCGTGGCTCTGTGGTAGAATGCCCGCAGGCTGCCACGCAGAATTGTGCTTGGGTTTGGCTCCTGCTGCGATCCTAATCTTTATTCTTTCCATTTGACAGGTCAACGCTGCCGATGTCGGTTTCTCTTAACGCTTTCGCATTTAAATTACCAATGTCTGTTCTCGCTGTTCCTGTGTAGATATAAAATGCCTATCACCTGTGGCGCATACCCGTACACCGCGGCCCGTGGTACACGGGTATGTGCCACACGTGTCTGGAGGAAAGTGTTTGACGACGTACGCGACAGGATTTTCACGTTATTCACGTCAAGACCCGACAGTCATATTCGTCAAATCCTCTTACCCTCCCCTGCCAATTTTTGTCTATACCAAGTTAAGGAGGCGATCAAGAGAGCACCCAGACGTAAGCGGATAGATAGATAGATAGATAGATAGATAGATAGATAGATAGATAGATAGATAGATAGATAGATAGATAGATAGATAGATAGATAGATAGATAGATAGATAGATAGATAGATAGATAGATAGATAGATAGATAGATAGATAGATAGATAGATAGATAGATAGATAGATGCTAAGGAAACATCAGAACAGCGTTTGTGTTGTTTGTTACCCTTCGTCCCGTTTTCTCGCTGTTTTCGACACAGTAACAGGTATACCAACTTGCCCTTCAAGATACCCTTCTGTAATTTAAAGGGGTAATTAATTGAATTGATAGTCACAGGCAAATAATAAATAAGTGCAGATATACAGTAAAAATTAATTGAGGGATATGATTGCAAAGCATCAGATGATAGCCTAAAGAGAGAGGGTGAATGCATTGGGAGATTCTTGCTAACAAACCTTTCAGTATACTTTGTACTTCAATGTATACTTTATTTTAGTAAACTCCGGCTATACTCTCTCGAGTACTCTTTGAATATCACAAGCGCATCTTGAGCTGGTTGACAGTGTCGATGGACGTTGATTCCAAATGGATCCGCGAACAGCATAGACCGCTCCTGAACTTCATCTAGGAAGCCGAATTGTATTGTTTTACTTAATTTATGGTGTAGGGGCAGGGGACATTGCCCGGCTCGCACGTGACTAACTTCGTCCCATGTTTCTTCTAGTCATCTCTAGAACGGACGAAGCCTCAAAGCGGTGAAGCGAAAACTGGGCACAGGAAAGAACCTGATGTATGTAATAAGGGACAAGGAAGGCAAAGGCACTAACACAAGGGTAGGATAGCTTAAACAGCTGAGGAGTTTTACGGAGATCTGTACACAACCAGGAAGATAATGTAAGAAGTAGTAGTAGCCCAGAGGAATCGGACATCCCACGGGTAACGACAGGGGAAATAAAGAAAGCCTTGGAGGGAAAAAGAGACAAAGCCCCTGGTGAGGATCATGTAACATCAGATCTGTTGAAAGAGTGGACAAAATGTGTTATAAAAACTGGTGGTGTTCGCGCCGCCAAAAGCCGGATTTTTAAAATCACGAGCCATACAACGCTCTCGCTTTAATGAATGATAGTTACTTAGCACCCTCTGACGGTGCGAAGTGTTTATTGACATTACTGTAGGATTGATACGATGACAATGAGGGATGCGAGGAAACCGAAGAATTTGATCATCACCAATTAGGTCAGTAGATTAGTAGGTGAACATCGTGTCTACTAAGTATGAAAATAATAAAAGGTAGTCCGTGCATCTCAGAGGGGGCCACACTTCCTGCGAGATGTGAGTCGCGCACTACAGCACACTGCTTTTAGCGTCATTTGTTACAGCACGTGACTTCAGTTAACATCCCACTGCGAGACGCTCAATGCGGTTACTCTAAAGGCGCCGCGAAGAAAAACAGAAAGAAGGTGGCGCTCGTCATGTAAGCAAAATAGGGCACATTGCCTACGATACGTGGGAAGGCAGGGAAAGAACTCCGCTTGCAGAGTTCTTTCCCTGCATTGCCTTGGCAAACGTAAGGCCAGCGTTAATAACAATATCTGGGGTTTTACGTCCCAAAACCCCGATATGATTATAAGCGACGCCGTAGTGGAGGGCTCCGGAAATTACGACCATCTGGTGTTTTTTAACATGCACTGATATTGCAGAGTACACGGGCCTCTATCATTTCGCCTCCATCGAAATGCGACAGCCGCGGCCGGGATCGAATCCGCGACCTTCGGGTCAGCAGCCCAGCACCATAATCACTGCTCCACCGCAGCGGACAAGACCCGCGTTGACAGCAACGTTTACCTTCTGGCGGCGCGGTAACAGGGCAGTTCAATGCCTTCTTACTCTTGCAATAGTGAACAGCGAACTTATTGACAAAAACAAAAAAAAAGACATTCGTGAAAGGTTGCTCAGCTTGCCCCAAACATCGCCTGGTGAGGTGCTACGTTGTCTTACGGTAAACGAACACGCGACACAGAGAATAAAAATAAAACGGCTTTTCGAGACCTTTCCAGGTCCCTTTCAGGGGCGTAGCCAAGGGGGGGGGGGGGGGGGGTTGGGGGGTTCAACCCCCCCCCCCCCCCGAAATTTTTCAGTTTTGCTTGCGTATATATACACGCACACATACAAACGCACGCACGAACCTACATAAAGTATGGTTGAACACCCCCCCCCCCCCCGAAAAAAATTTCTGGCTACGCCTCTGGTCCCTTTGCTCACATAACGAAATATTTCAGCTCGTAATCAATATATTAAACGGGTCCTGACGAGGGGCCTTTTAGCGAGCTTTACCATGTAAAATAGAAACGCGCTATTCTGTCCCGAAGAAAGCTGGCCGCAAGAGCCGGGTTCCAAGCCGCGACCTCCTACAATTCTACAGACCAGCATAGGCAGTCAAACAAGAAGGCGAGTTTCTCGATACTTTATGTGAATCTAATGTGTTTCCTTACTCTTTCACCAACACTTAGCAGAGAGGGAACGCGGTCTGTGTAGCATGTCATGCGTAAGTCAGTGCACTTTCCGGCGTTCAGTTATGTTATTTAGAAACAAAAAGCGCGCTGTTAAAACTAAAGCGACTTTATTAAAATCATTCTTATTAAGAATATCATCGAACAATATTCTGCTTGCAAAGGTATTCTTCCTTTACTGCTGCTGCTTGTTGAGCTTTAAAAAAAAAATGTCTGTGGCAGCGAATATAACACGGCCAGGCGTCTTCACATAATAGCGCAAAATATTGATTTTATAAATTGAGGCCAACAAAAATTAGGGACGCCAAGATTCCGCACATTCGGGAACCCGCGATCGTCATCACCGCCTCCCAAGCTTGCATTATTTTCTGGAAGTTAATTTTTTCACATTACAAAAACAACAGCGCTAAAGGACGCAAGAAACCCGTCGGAGCCAACGATATCATCGCACAAAATATACTGAAGAGGCAGGGGATGAGAAGAAGGGCAGCACGCTCTTTCGAGAGTCCGTAGTTATCAAGCACAGCCAAGTGACTTGTATGTGTGCACCCTTTCAGTGCAACAGAACTGCTGACTCACAGTCGAGAAGCCAACCCGGCCGCTCGTCGCATGCGTTGCGGTTATCACTCGGCGACTGAGGTTCGCGCTCGCTGGTTGTCGCGGATATCGTCGTCGTGCTTTTTTTTATGTATTGTGGTTTTCTCAATCCGCGCGATTACGGCAAGCGTCATCGCGCGAATTTTGAACGTTGAAGGTCCGTACGCCACGTGGTGTGAAAAACGGTGAACTAGAAGCGATGTCCCGAATTCCTGGGTATGAATCAGACACATGCTGGCGGGCTGTCCCGCGACTCTCGCCAACCCCGAAGAAAAATGGCTTCACTGGCAGAAGATGATCTCCAGCTGTTCGTATCAAGATCAAATACGGGCTGTCCAGGGGGTTCACGATGGCGCCCTAAGGCTCGGCCTAACGGTGCCGACGTGGACGCGGCCCGCCTCGGTCTGAAAAGACCGGGCTTCAGGATTCCTAATAAAGTTTTGTGAATGAATTAATGAATGAATGGGAATTACAATAACCTTCGTAGCCATTGCATATTCCACAAGCACGGCCCATGAAATGGTCAGAAACGATAACAAAATGATGAACAGACGGTCGAGACCAGATGACGGAAACGATCGTTACCCCCCGCTTACACATCCTTGTTTCTTGCATAACGCGTTGTTCGAGGAGCACTGTGAGGTTCTCCGCTGCCGGTTTGATGTCATGGCGGCACGCATTGCCCAGGAACATAGAACCGAGAGAACTGTCGAGGGAGAAAACCCTCGAACAGGGCGCGGTTATATGAACGGCGAGGCCGAGAGACCGACCGCGTCCGCGCGGTTTTTCGTGATCCAGTACGTCGTGGCAGTGCACGTGGTTGCCAGCGGAAACACACAACAGAGAAGTAGAGAACGAGAGAAGAAAAAAAAAAGACTCATTTATCCCCGCGATCTCTCATTAGAAGGCAGTGCCGTCGCGCACCGCCATGCGCTCAATTTGGGCAGAAAAAAAAAAAAAAAAAAAAGACGCGCGCGCAGCCGCGTAATGACCGTCCGCGGGTTGGTGCCGCTTATACACGGCACCAGTCTTCGGCTTCCGCCGACACGTGGGCTGCGCGTGCAGTTCCGCACCCTGTATAGATGTCGCGGAATTGGCTATATGGATTGTGTCTATGCACCTGCGGATGTAGTGGCGGCTCGGTAGCGCGCGTTATTAAATCACCGTTTCCCTCGACGATTACAGCGGAATTCGCGGGGAACGACACCGAAGCGTCACGTGGTGCAACACGTCTCTGTCGCAAGAGGATAGCCTCTGCAGCATACGCACGTACGCGTATAGTTCGGCTCTCACCCGAGATCCCGATCCCAACGTCCGCCGTAATCTTTCTGATGATGCTATATAATAATAATAATAATAATAATAATAATAATAATAATAATAATAATAATAATAATAATAATAATAATAATAATAATAATAATAATATTATTATTATTATTATTATTATTATTAATAATAATCAATCAATCAATCATTTATTTAACGTGCCCAGGAACAACCGTGAGGTCTTTGTGCAGGCGCACGCAAAAATAACATCAATAAAAATAAACATACAATACAGACAGTCCTTCAGAAATAAAAAGAGCGAAAACACGTAGACAAAGAGAAATGAACACTAAAGGGGAGGAGTAAAAATAAGACAATATAGAAATATTGAAGGGGAATAAAAAATTGATTGCACATATACAACTATGCGGAAAGACGGAGAAGGGAAGACTATGTACACTGTGCCATACTATGTCAAAACAGTGCAAAGCTCGGATAAAAACAGTGATTGTGGACTATGAAAAAACGTCAAGATCAAGAAAATTAATATTATAAAGACTTTGTATTCTGTGAACGGTATAAGTGTTGGAAGAAGCAGGCGGGTACATGAAACGGTCTGTTCTCTCTGGTTAACTTACGCGGAATTCGAAAATTTAGCACAATTGAGAAGTACAGGGCAGGATATGAAACCGTGGACTAGCTTGTAGAGAAATAAGAGATCAGAACGATTTCGTCGGCAGTGAAGTGATGGCAGTGATAATGACTCAGCAGTATTTTGAACGAGATCCAGAGTCATTTTTAGCAAAGCGATGGTTATATATGCTGAGGAATTTTTTCTGGACTCGTTCAATGGTGTTACCGCTGGATTGAGCAATGCCATTCCATATCACGGACGCATACTCAAGTTGCGGAAGACATATTGCCGTGTACAATTTGTGTAGGGCCATGGGAGACCTGAATTCTCGAGATATTCTACAAACACATCCGAGAGAACGAAGGCCCCGCATAGCAGCACGCTTAACGTGAGAAGAAAAGTTTAACGCGCTGTCAACAACAACACCAAGATCACTGATTTCATAAACCTTGCATAACGGCACAGAATTGACAAAGTATTGAAATGACACGCTAGATGTTTTGCGAGTGATAGACATGAATTTTGTCTTTGAGGTATTTAGAGAAAGGTTATTGCCGTTGCACACCATTCGGAAAAAGAACACAGATCTGACTGCAACAAGCGACAGTCGTTACTGAATGATTTCCTTAAATAATCTTGATGTCATCGGCATACAAGAGGAAAGAAGAATTACGAATGGACAAAAGAACATCATTAACGTAAATTAAAAATAGGAGTGGATAATATATAATAATATAATAATAATAATAATAATCAATAATAATAATAATAATAATAATAATAATAATAAATAAATAATAATATATAATATAATAATAATAATAATAATAAGAATAATACTGGGTTTATGTGTCCACTCCCACGATGTAATTATGTGGCACGCCGTACTGAGGGCTACCGGAATAATTTAGACCAGCCGGCGTGTTGTTAACGTGCACTTAATTATAAGTGTGGTTTTTGCGTCTCCCACCGAAATGCGGCCGGTAATCAACCCGCATGCTGAGCCGTCCTTAGCCGCTAAGCCCGCTGTGGATGGATAGATGGATGGATAGATACGGTATTGTTTGCAGTAGCCCGAGGAAAATGCATTACTGTCTGCTGTACTCGTGGTGTCTGGCACTAGTCAGGCGTGTATAAACACGCCTTTTGTTCCGGCACCATGACGATTCATGTCTCATGTATTGTCAAAAGTGTAAAATAAACTTCAAACTTCAATCTTCATCTATCTACAGCGAAGTCTGCGTAACGGAAGACTGAGCGTAGGCCCGGGCAAGTTAACGAAAGTTCGTTTGCCTGCCCCGGCTTTCTTCGCTTGCACAGCGGATTGCATGTAACTCTCTGAAGGGAATCCCATGTGGGTTTGTTGAGCGTCGAATTCAAAATCATCTCCGTGACATGTCAATTTAAAACTTGAGTGGGCACAGATATTGTGCGGTACACCTACAGAAAACCTCTCGAATTCATTCTCGTGGCAGTACCCGTGTAAGATCAAGACCTTCACCCGCTTAGTTATTCCCCCGGAACGCGAAAAAAAAAAGTTACCCACATCTTTCCTTAACTTCGCGATACTTTACTTGGCCGTCAAAAAATAAAGACAGAAAGTCTCGTCTCGAAGTATACTGTCAGGCAATTAAAGTCGAAGGCCGTCCACGCCTCGAAAATGCGCGCTTCCGGCCGGAGGTCGTTTTCCTTCCATCTCGAAAACGTTTCACTCGCTTCTCGCCCGCGGCGAGAACCTATTTACCTGTGTTCGTAGCGAGACACATGCCCCCCCCCCTCCTCCTTTTCCTCCCAAGGCCTCGCTTCTCCAGCAGTAAACAGCATGTAGCGATGTGACCACTTTGTAAGCTTTGTAAGTCCCGGAGGTATGTATATTAGCACGCCGACTCTCATACGCTCCCGAGGCGGCACACGCCTTGAGAAACACGCGTCTCCTTTAATATTCGCGCTGAAAGAAATGAACGAACCAACAACCCCAAAGAGAAAGCGCGTCCCACTCGACGCTGCGCCGGTGAAACTAATTTGCGCCTCGTTCACTTAGCGGCGCGCCACTCGGAGTGCATGCAGTGCGCGGGCGCTTTATAGCCGGCAGGGCAGTCGCTAAGAAAACCGAGAGTCCTCTAGCCATGTGTGCGTGTGTGAGGACGAGTGAGTCTCCGTCGTTTCGGGAGGGAGCCTGGGGTGAGCGTTCTGCATCCAAATTAGCGTCGCCGGATCGCGAGCACGAAGAAAGAGAGCTGTTCTTCCTCCAGCTGCATGCCATGTTCTAGCGATAGCGAACGTGCATAACGGCTGTGAGAGGATACGGCGACACTAGTGAGGGAAGGGATGGATGGAAAGTGAGGGGGAGGGGGTATAACATTTTAGCAAACCGCGAACGTCGCTTAAGAAACGTGTGGACGAGGCCTAACTCGTCCCCTTTCGGACTGGACGACGTGCGGGCGTTTCTTGATTTCGGCAGATGGTTAAATTGAAGAGTTTGCACCGCTCGAGTCTCGGAGAGGTTTAAGAGTTGGCAAAATAAAATTAAAAGCGAGACTGGGGGAGAGGGAGGGCATCACCTAACTTGCCTTTCGCGCGCGCGTGCGAACCTCCGCTGAATAACTTCGCGGTTACAGTTGTTTGTCAAAGCCGACTAAACTGACACCTAAAGGACTTGTTTGGTCGTTTGTATTAAACCTGTATAAGCGGTTGTCAACTTTATCTGTGTACGCTAATGTGGACCTGAGCGAGACGTTTGCTAAGTGCAAGACAGCTTTCAAGATTAATCGTTACCGTGGCGTCAGTCGAGTGTATATATATGCGTGTATGAATCTGTCGTGCGGTGTTTGATGTGAGAACGTGTTGCGAAGGCGCTACACGCCTCGAGGTATGCACGTACCACACGTGCTGATGAAGTGCAGTGTGTCAGCACGAAGCAAAGCCTGCGGTCCCTGGTTAAGTGCGAAGCCGCTAATTGCGAGCCACGCTACGGCGATGAGTTCTGTGATAGTTCAACCCCTTGAGGGATTCGTTAATAATAATAATAATAATAATAATAATAATAATAATAATAATAATAACAATAATAATAATTATATTATTATTATTATTATTATTATTATTATTATTATTATTATATTATTATTATTATTATTATTATTAATATTAATGTTTTTCTTTTGTTTTTTTTTGTTTTTTTTTCGTGCGCCAGTACAAAGACCTTAACGGTTGTTCCTGGGCACATTAAATAAACGTTTGATTAACGTTTGAAACGTTTGATTAAGCTAATGGACGAGGCACTGTGCACACACAATTTTTGTATTCCACTCCCATTGGTAACCAGCGTCCGAGAATGAATAAATGAATTCATGAATGGATAGATAGATAGATAGATAGATAGATAGATAGATAGATAGATAGATAGATAGATAGATAGATAGATATAGATAGATAGATAGATAGTAGATAGATAGATAGATAGATAGATAGATAGATAGATAGATAGATAGATAGATAGATAGATAGATAGATAGATAGATAGATAGATAGATAGATAGATAGATAGATAGATAGATAGATAGTAGATAGATAGATAGATAGATAGATAGATAGATAGATAGATAGATAGATAGATAGATAGATTTAGTGAGCCAACGCGCACCGGTCTGTCTTCCTCACCTTGGTGATGGGAAACTTTTTTGCGCGAAAACAGGACAATTCACCAGAACGAGCGCCAGAGCGGCCGTCCTGTCTCTCTCGTTCTGGCTTATTCTCTTGTTTTTGCGCACAAAATTTCCCATCAGATATGCACCATCAAGCCAAATTTCAAGTTTTGTTAAACTTCCTCACCTTTCTCGCCGCGAAAGAAGCCTTGCAGAAAAAAAAGTAAACGTAAATATTGTCGTCCTAAAGGAAAGAACGCTGCATTACGAAGTGAAAGGTTTGCAAGCATGAAGAGCGGCGACGAGGAACAACTCGCGTTTGTTATTTTATTTTATGCAAGGGCATTAAAAAAAAGAAAAAAAAGAACGAAGTGGGAGAGCGTAAAGTAGGCGAAAGATGCACGCCGGTCCTCCTTCTCTCGCTTGCTCCGAAGCAAATGCAAGAGATACAAAAATTGCAACCTGGTTGTGGAGGTGCCCAGACGTCTCTCTCTCTCTCTCTCTATTTCCCTTTCTCCCTCATATACCCTCTTTGGCCTTCCTTCTGTAGTTTTCGGGATCGAAATTGAAAGCCGTAAATCAAGGCAACCTCCTCTCCACTCATTCCGCTAGGCCGTGTTGTGGGGCAGTCGGCTTTGCTCTTACTTTGAGAATCACCACTTTCCTTCTGCACTCTTTCTTGCCCTGCTGTCGTGTGGGTTTTTCTTTTGTTCTTGAACGCCGTATTCGTGCACGAGACTGCGTCTATACTATATTCTGTCTCTGATTTCGAACAGGCTTTTTTCCGATTGTTTCAAGGTTGGTAGAGAATGAGAATCTGCTGGTATGACGATGTTCGGTATGTTCGGTATGTTTGTTCGGTATATATTTGTTTGTCACTGCTGTATGCATATACATAGGCAATGAAGAAAAAAAACAGCGTGGCTCTGTGGTTAGAATTCCCGACTGTCGCGCAGAGGACCCGGGTTCAGATCCCATCTTGCATATTTTTTTATTGATTCTCATTTCGCGCGATAGTGGTTACGGAGAACACTGGTGGTGGCAGCACACAACTACCCTCTGCCGTTGTGATCTCATAACAGCTTTCGCTGCAGAAAAATAGGGACTTGGCGCATAGACGAGACATAATTCAAAAAAGGCGCTTTCCTGCGTACTTTAAAGGAGAGCTTATGTAATGCACCTGTGAAGGTGTTCTAGAACCACTCAGGAACGAAATCGTCCCGCACCTCGGGAACGAAATCTTTCTTACAGGGTGTGGTTGCTTGTGGTCGTGCGCTTATCTCTAGAGGGGATAGCAGATGGCTCATAGGTTTGTACGTGTTGTGGTCTCATCGCCAAGTTTGCGTTGAAGCCATAGACATCACGAAAGTAACTTTACACGCTGCAGTGGCCGCGTTTTCTAAAGGAGTAATCTGCCATTCTTTCTTCGTATAACATTTCAATTCGTAGCTATCGCATTCATTGCTTCACCCTTGCGGTGAAACTGACATTTTGTTTTTCCGGTTCAGCACTCATTCCGGAAAGGGGTGCTTGGATGGGTTCAAAGTTCCCATATCAGATGTGTCAGATGCCGTCAACAAAACTGTAAATTTTACTGGCAGATATCGTAATGATTTTTGGTGTTTTGGGGGACGAAACTACGACATGACAAGGCATGTCAAAGAGGAGACTCTGGAGTAAACTTGAACACCTGGATATTTTTTACCTTGTACCGAAATATGAGTACGCGGGTGTTTTCCATTTTGCCGCCGTCGAGATGCGTCCTGCGATGGAGGGAATCGAACCTGTGTCCTAGAGCTAAGCAATGCTACAGGTCACCCTCTAAGTTACCACGGCGGCTACATCTCGGAGGAACTAGATTAATCCCTAGTTCCTGAAATTTATCTTAAAAGAGTGTTCTTTTTTTTTTTGAAACTTGGTTAGCCAGCTAGCTGCATTCATATAAGGGCCACATTACAGTGAGGGCGCCATATCCGCAATCGTATTACGACAGCGTTTGCTAAAGGCACAGTTTGACAATATATTATGAATTGATGGTACATTCAGGCTAAAACGATGCCCGAGTGATGTGAGGCAAGCGTTTTGCCCCTTTGAGGAAAGGGTTACAGCTGCCCGTGCTTGACTGCGGGTTCCACTTTGGAGGAAGTATGCCAGTATCGTTACTGTACACACATACAAACAACTTTAATGAAAGGTACTGCGAGCTTGTGGGACGGGCAAAAGGTCCCGCCTAGGTGACGGCCAGGGGTTCTCGAGTCCTGGAGGCTTCCGATCCGCCCGCTGGACAGCCAAAAAGTTGATCGTGAAGGGCAGAGCTGTGCAACACAGTCTCCCAGAGCGCGCGGAGGCGATCCCTAGAGGCTTGCGTCCCCAGTATTGTTCGTTGTCCATCGATATTACCATAGTATGTGTTCCACGGCGGCTCTAGAACAACAGTTCTTGCATTTATCTGTCTTGCATAAGTCTGGTAAATGAGGTGCGGGATCACCGGGTTCGGATAGGGTGCTGGTTTGTAATCGCCGCCAGTCGACAGACTCCTTTTTGCTTAACTCTCGATGAGGTGGTGGAAAAACGCACCTATGCAAATTTTTAGTGTTGTGTGATGTCATTAATCTCGCCATGCGATCCTCCCCATTCCCACTCCTCTTCATCCTCGTTCTCGGGAGACACTGAGGTGCCGGATGCACTTCCGGCCGTGACTAGGACCGTAAACTATCCAGCCACGTCGTCAGCCGTGTTACTGTTACTGCTTTCTCCTGACGAGGTAGAGGTGTGAACGGGTGTCCACATTAAGTAAACATTTCTTTTCTCGACTTTTGTTGCCTGCCACCAGTATTGTCGTAGTGCTTCGGGGGACATTCGGCGTTTGCGAAATTTCGTATGGCCGCCTGAGAGTCACTGACTACTACGTTCCGCTTCTGTCTCTGATACGGCTAGCGCCAATAGCTATATCCTCCGCAGTCTCCATTTTTGCTGTGCTTGCCGTAGAGCATGTTTTGCACTTCTTTTCGGGATCAATTACGACTGCCTCTTTAATATTTCCAAATTTCTTTTGTGTGCCTAATGCTATGGTTTCTCTTCTACATTTGTTGTGTACAGGGTGCCTCTTTTTGGCAAGGAGGCAACAGTTATCGTATCCCTGACATCATTCGGGATGTCCACTTTGGCTTCGTGTGTAGTATGGCACCCAATACCTAGTCTTTCTTGTACGTGTCTTTCTGCCTTGGTCTTAGAAAGGTGTTAGTACTACGCTATTCGCTGAGCCTCTATGAGCCCTTCCAGTGTATTGTGCAGGCCTAATTCTAAGAGCTTGTCGGCAATAGTGCTGATTGGTAATCCTACGGCTTGTTTATAAATTTTCCTAATTGGGCAGTTCAATTTATCTTTTCTGCCGCGTACCATTAGGTAGGGGGCTACATACACTGTCCCTACTCATAACGAACGCATGTACCAGTCCGATCCTGCTTCCGTCCTTCATCGCGCTGTGTCTGTTGGCTATCCTCTTTGATCAACCTCATAACTTGAGATACTGTCTCTTCCAGCTTCCTAACGGTTTCTCCATTGTTTCCTCTTGCTTAAATTAGTAGTCCAAAAACTCTGATTTTATCCACCCTAGGTATGGGTTCACCAGCGGCGATATTGTATGTCCGCTTCGAGGTTGTCTTCCCCTCCGTAGTTGTTTGGTTTACGGCCCCTGCGTACCGGCCTGTATGATAATAATTCTGATTTTTACGCCGAGCAAACCAGTCCGATTCCCTGTAGATAGTGTTCGACTGTTTAAATCTCGCTTTGGAGTGTCTATTCTATTTACCCATCACTGCCTTCCTTTACCCATAGGGTAATATCATCGCATGTAAAGTGCGGTTAAAACCTTGAATTTTTTGTAGCTTGGCCGGTAGTCCGATTATTGCCAGGTTAAACAGCATCGGCGATATCACTGACTCCTGTGGTGCAACCTGCGCTACCAATCTCAACCTCTTCTGAGACGACATTTCCTAAGGTGATCTGTGCCTTTCTGCCGGTTAGGAGGTCGCGAACGTAATTGTATGTCCTCCCTCGTAATCCTAGCTCTTCAAGGCTGCCGAGTATTTTTGTATGTGTTATGTTGTCAAAGGCTTTCTTTAAGTCGAGGCCAAGGATGACTCTAATGGATCTGCCTGGGTTGTCTATGACTTGGTGCTTAAGCTGGAGCATCGCATCCTGCGTGGAAAGATTCCTTCTGAAACTCAGCATCGTGGAGGGGAACGGGTTCTGTCCTCGAGATAGTTGGTTAATCACGCTAAAACAGCATGCTCCATGAGCTTCTGACGCAAGCTGTGAGAGATATGGGTCTCAAATTCTCTAGCTGTAAGCGTTACTGTAGAATTCAAATATCAATTGCCCCAGTAATAATTTCTAAGAACACCCAGGCCATCTTGACCATATTATTTACGACAGAGCGCTGCTTACGTGTGAGGGAGTACAGGGTCAACGTGCGCTTGAAACAGCACGCAATAACTCCAGTCCCTTTGTGTACCAAAAACAGCCGTAGCAAAGGCAATGAAAGATAAATTTTACGAGCAAAGCTATTTGCGATATTGCCCCTCTCTTCACATATTTGGCTGAGGAGAGGGAAGGGTGGGAGAGGGCAAAGATAGTATGGTGTCACGATAAAATATTTCTTATAATCTACCATATGTTACTTATGAAAAATGTGCTCTGCATTTATCATAAACTATGACAGCACATAGTGAGGTTTTTATCATATTCAAGAAAGCTCTTTATGCGCTTTATAACTGCATTGAACATGCTCTTTGGTTTTAGCAGTCTGCGACGGGGTCTGCATCGTACGCTATTCGTTGTCATATGCAGAAGCACGGACACAGCGATCGCTGGTATACAGTCTTGTTCCAGACGTTGACACATGGAGGCGAACAGCAACCTCAAACTACTTAATTTGTGAGGAATCGCAAATCTGAGAAATCGGAAGAAGATATCTGCTAATGAGAGCTTAGACAAGAAAATTACCACAACAAATCTCGTTATACGTTTCCGCGTACGAACCATCGCGGATTTTTTTTTTAATTTTATTTCAGAGAGCACTGAAAACATTGTATATCTTTCCACTGCAATACCCCGAGGACTGCGCCTCACTGAAACAGAATTAATCTTTTTCTCTCTCTTTTTTTTTTCTTTTCTTTCTGTCGACTACGCGAATTTCGCATCGGCGCATTTCCGTCTACCGTGGCATAGCGCTTGGATTGCTCCTTGCGTTCGTACTTTTTAAGCGGAAAGGTTTTCTGGCTCCCCTTCCGCAAGCACAGTCATTCCCGATCCTCCTCCTCCTCCTCGCTGGCTACGTCATCGAACATTCTCACTCACCCACAATGACGTTATTTCTATTCTCTCGTGCTCTCTCTTTGGCTCGTAGCAATTCTTTGCATCTTCGCAAGCCATCCGCAAGATCGTCGTCGACAGCCTCCCCCGAAATGGCTCCTTCTCTCTCTCCCCTTAACTGTAGCTTTGCCGCCGCTTTCCTTCTCTCCATCTTTCGGTGTCCGTGCCCTCGCCACCCGTATGCCTGCAGCAGCAGCCAGCCGGCCTATTGCGGTGTTGGAAATTGGCCGCCCGGGATGCATCGGTTTCAATTTGCACCCGCCTGCGCAATTGAACATACGCCGCTGCTGCCGACGTCAGGCTCGTTGCCCTGCACTGCCTCGAACCGTGCCCTGCTTCGAGGTCTGATTGAATCGGTGGCGTCGCGCTGTTTGATGCGGCCGGGCTTTCTTTGTGTGCCCGGGCCGCGACCAGTTGCCTGAACCGTGACCCGGGCACGGCTTTCTCACCGGTGTCATAGCCCAAGAGTATTAAGCAAAAAGAAAAATAAAATGTCCGCAGTTATTTCTTTCCGCGTGCCACGTAGCTCCTTTTATTATGTTCTTTTGTGGCGCGAGATACAGCGTATTAGAAGCGGCACTCCTTGAAGCTGCGACAAAGGTATTCCACGGATTCGGTAGCGGCAAGAGGAACTTGTGTGACACGTGTCAGCCAAGGAAGATTCTCTGTTCAACGATTTCTTAAGCTTGAAGCTCCCAGATACCCCAGTACTTCTGACGTTCAAGCCAAAAAGCTTTCAAAATGAGTCGCGTTGTATGAGAATAAACAATAACAACAACAATGGAAACTGCTACTACTACTACTACTACTACTACTACTACTACTACTACTACTACTACTACTACTACTACTACTACTACTACTACTACTACTACTACTGCTGCTGCTGCTGCTGCTGCTGCTACCACTACTACGACTACTGCTACTATTACGTGGACGCAGGGAGTACGGTATTGATACACCGACTGGGACAGAAAATGCAAATCAAATCAGTTACCATGTTATTCATCGTAGCATCGGGATGAGTTCACGAAGAAAAAGGAAAAGGTCTCATTGGGAAGTCCTTCTTTGTAAGCATTTTTGTAGTGTGAACGACTACTGTTGCGTGAACGCTTCGTCGCGTCAACATTTAATTTGAGCGAGTACTGAGACGTTCGCTGTTGTGGATGTTCGTTAGTGTGGTTTTCTTCCTTGTTTATTTTTTCTTACTAACATGGTGAGGGAAACTATGGCACAGCAAAATGTCTTGTTGAGGCATTGGTTCATTACTTGAGAAGAAAAATAGTTAGCGCAAAAACAGAAGCATGGACGAGACGAGAAAGCCAGCACCAATAATGTGTTGTCGTCCGGTGTCATTTCTTCGTGATGTATCTTTTTTTCTCACTAGGAAAGACACCTGACACCATCTCCTAAGGTATGCTTATTTTTAACGAAGAAAGAATGCAGAGCTGCTGAGCAGCAGTCGTCGTTGTTGTTGTTGTTGTTGTTGTTGTCGTCATCGTCGTCTCCCATTGATGCTGAAGGAGGCGTCGTTGCTTCGTGGTTGCATTTATTTTGCCGTGTGGTATATTTCAAAGCATTGCATCCGGAATAATATTAGAACGGAAGACACTTCATATCGTGTTCGAACGAAAATTGCAGTTCCCCATAATTCGCCCACACAATGACGTCGCTGTGTAGCTCTGTGCTTTTTGCGGGACTTCTCACATGTGGAAATAGTGCAGCGAAGAAGATGATTTGTAGCGGCGCGAAAGTAATAATTTGTAGCGGGCGCGAAACCATGATGCGAGGAGGCGAGCTTGAAACCCTTCCCACTCACCCCGTGTAGCCTTCGCAAGCCA
The DNA here is from genome assembly GCF_013339695.2 of Rhipicephalus sanguineus. Classification (NCBI taxonomy): domain Eukaryota; kingdom Metazoa; phylum Arthropoda; class Arachnida; order Ixodida; family Ixodidae; genus Rhipicephalus; species Rhipicephalus sanguineus. Next base: position 46,825,934 of record NC_051184.2, on the reverse strand, counting down.
AATCCCTTCCCTGCCCCCTTCGACATCGGAGCCGGAGCATCACATGACGCATGCGCATCAACACGTCATGTGCATGCAAGGTCACGTGCTCATGACGTTACCGGGCCAGCCCGAGCACGCGAGCGGCGTTGTGTCGGCGTTCTCTGTGATTCACTGCCTGTTACTGCGGGACGCGCATGAAAGCTGCGACATTTGTACAAGCCAGTGCCGCATGAACATTTAGGTAGACGCAGGAGGATGAATGAGCCTAATGAGCGCTGGAACAGGGTGGAAAATTACAGTTTCGTTGTCAGGGCTGGCGTGTGCTCGACGCGCAAACCTCGAGAACACTAAACACTGCGAAACACAGTCAGATTAATCCCGCATCTCGCGGCGATCCACATTAAAAAGAAAAGAGAAAAAAAAAAGAAAGAAACGCGCACATTTTGTTTTTGTGTCTTATGATTTATCTCAAATTTATTTAATCTTTTCAAGCAACAAGTTACACAAGCTACATATGTCGGCGTAATATAAGTACCGCAGTTGTCCACGTGCTGCTGTGCGCGACGTCAGAGCACAGTCGTCTACATAGAGGACCGACGTCATAGCACTACCGTCTACGTAGGGCCAATTCCATCGGTGTACGTCATCCCCTCATTCTCCTGGGCGCGCGTCCGTGAGAAGTTGTTGCGTTCAGCTTGAAATTGACCTATTTCCTCGCGCCTAGTGTTGCAAATTTGGTAGACGTGACCGTGAATGCCCATTGTATGCATGCATTGCGCTCGTCATCTCAAAATGGTCAGACCTGGTGAGGGGCTATTTATTATAAGCTCTACCTATATCATAGCGGTGTGCTAGCCCTTCACCCTCGGCGAGGTAGTCGTGCCAGCTCGTATTAGTTCAAAGCGTAAGCACTTTGTCTTTGTTAAGGGTAAATAGTAGGGCTCGTTGGAAATTAAAAGCTCACCTTTTCTCACAAATAGATTTATTTTCTAGGTACTGGTTGTCGTAATCTCTGATAAAATTGCGGGAACGTTCAAGTTTTCTGCGTAAAACCTGCGACACAACCGTGTATGTCTATGGTGAAGTGAACTATCCTAAGCACCCAAGACTGCATGGCAACACAGAAGTCATGCGAGGGAACTTTAAACAGGGGGCGCGGAGCACCCTGATCGTTAATCATTTGTTCTAAACACAGATCGCCTTCTTCATTACGAATTTTTTCTTAGAGAAAGCTTAAGGTTCCCCCGTGCTAGAGCACGCGTTTCTCTAAATCGCCTGCCTGTTTTATAAACAAATAAACGTCCCTATGTAAATGTAGCAACTATGCAAATTATTTTCGTGTGGAACCACGACAGGCTGTGGACGGAGCTTATACTTTAAGCCGCAAGCCTTAGATGCCTGTTGAAACCCGAAAAGTGACCGTTGACGTCGGCGTCAACAGGAGTGGCGCAAAAGATCATCATCACGCGATGACGTCACCCTATGACGCCTTTCAGGACGTCACATATCGTTGAAATTTGTGACGTCGTCATGATGTCATCACAAGACATCTTCGCTTGGTCACAGGTGGACCGATCCCGGAGGCACATGGGGTGCGGAAAGCTTGCAATGCCTCCGATACCCGAATCAGTGCAAAACCACGTCAGATGCAGAAAGCTTTCGTGGGCGGGCGCGAACAATGCAATCGAATGAAAAGGGTTAAAAAAATAAAGAAGACGGTGGCTTTCGCCTTCTAGTCCATCTTAGGTGAATGCATAATTGTCCGGTGTTGCCGTGCGTGATTTCTCCCTCACGCATTTTTTCGCTCACAACCACCGACGGGCCGATATCGGAATTTCTGTTAAACGAGCTCTTAACGCGTCGCGTTAATATGAGTGAGCAGGGGCGCAGCTCGTGTACAACGAACGTCCTGCATTGTTTCGACCTTCGTGTATTCTATCGTTTTTCGGATCCAAGTCATAAGTTCTTGAGTTGCGCGCTGTCTTCCCGGCGAGAATCGCATGTCGGAACGAACAAAAGCTCTTGGTTTACCTTGGGCGACAGTAACACTCTATGATGCAAACAAAGGCAGTCCTCCGTATGATGTGGTGCGCCGACATAGCCTCCAGCAACTCTAGACATTCATTCGGTATTGGACTCGGCACTGCGTACAAGGCAAGGATGCAGTTCCCGTCTGTGTCCGCATGTGGTGACTTCCCAAATAACACCCACGCTATGTGCGAGATCCTGAGTCACCTCTGAGTGAGTGAGTGAGTGAGTGAGTGAGTGTGATCAATGAATGAGAGTGAGTGAGATGATGAATGATGAATGAATGAATGAATGAATGAAGGAATGAGGTGAGTGAGTGAGTGAGTGAGTGAGTGAGTGAGTGAGTGAGTGTGAGGTGAGTGAGTGAGTGAGTGAGTGAGTGAGTGAGTAGTGAGTGAGTGAGTGAGTGAGGAGTGAGTGTGAGTGAGTGAGTGAGTGAGTGAGTGAGTGAGTGAGTGAGTGAGTGTGAGTGAGTGAGTGAGTGAGTGAGTGAGTGAGTGAGGTGAGTGAGTGATCAATAAATGAGAGTGAAAGTGATGAATGAATGAACGAGTGAGTGAGTGATCAATGAATGAGAGTGAAAGTGATGAATGAATGAACGAGTGAGTGAGTGATCAATAGATGAGAGTGAAGTGATGAATGAATGAATGAATGAATGAATGAATGAATGAATGAATGAATGAATGAATGAATGAACGAGTGAGTGAATGAGTGAGTGAGTGAGGAGTGAGTGAGTGAGTGAGTGAGTGAGTGAGTGTGTGAGTGAGTGAGGTGAGTGAGTGAGTGATGAGTGAGTGAGTGAGTGAGTGAGTGAGTGAGTGAGTGAGTGATCAATAAATGAGAGTGAAAGTGATGAATGAATGAACGAGTGAGTGAGTGATCAATGAATGAGAGTGAAAGTGATGAATGAATGAACGAGTGAGTGAGTAATCAAGACATGACAGTGAAAGTGATTTTATTTTATTTATTTATTTATAAAATACTGCAGACCACAATTCGGTCCTTGCAGGAAGGGCACTCATTTTGCATCCAAACAGGAAGTACATTACAAAAATATCAATACAGTTAGTTCAAACAATATAAAACCTCAAACATAACGCAGAGAAATGACCCTAATATGCGTACAGAAAGGCAACATAATGCCAAAACATGAATACGGTGATACAAAGAAATACATATTTTGAAACACAACATAAGACATGGGTAAAAGCTGATTTAGGAAGGTTTATTCGTGGAGTTCCACTCCGACACTGTTCTAGGGAAGAAGGAATATTTGTAAGTATCTGTCCTAGCGAAATGAGGGGTTAATGCATGTGTGTGATCATGACGTGTACGCCTCGTGGACAGGGGGGACACATAACTCGGGTTCTATGGATAATTCATGACTAATTAATGATTGTAAAAAGTTGAGGCGAAGCATCTGCCGGCGTGTTTCGAGGAGCGGAATGTCATTTTCTATCATGAGCTGTGTGGGGGAGTCGGTGTGCTTAAACTTAGAGTAAATAAAGCGAACAGCTTTTCTCTGGATTCTCTCCATAATTTTAATGTTGTGTTTAGTGTATGGATCCCATGTAATACAAGCATACTCTAATTGGGTCTAATGAATGTCATGTAACTAAGTAATTTAATGCTGGCAGGCGAATTTCTAAGTTTGTGTTTTAGGAAGCATAGTTTACGGAAAGCGGAAGAACAAATATTGCTAATATGGTGTTCCATGATAAATTGTTGGTGAATGTTACACCTAGATATTTGTAATTTTCAACTTCCCTTAGGGGTGAAGCGGCCAATGTGTAGGTATATTTTAATGGGCTTTTCTTGCGGTTATGCGAAGACTTACTGTTTTATCCTTGTTTAAAGCCATGCCTGACCTGTCACACCATGATTGTATGTTCTGTAAACTTATTTCAAGATCTGTCTGGTCATACATTGTATATATTTCCCGGAATAAAACACAATCGTCCGCAAACAATCTTATCTGTGTACCTGGTGTAACAACGGTGACAATGTCATTTATAAAAGTAAAAAAACAATGGACCCAGGACGCTGCCCTGGGGTACACCGGATGTCACTGGAAGACAGCTCGAGTTGTTACCTTCAATAGCGACAAACTGTACACGATCCGAAAGATAGGCCGCTATCCAAGAAACTATAATGTTCGGAAGATTGTAATCTCTAAGCTTCTGAATGAGTTTATAACGAACTACTCTGTCGAATGCCTTACTGAAATCTAAAAAAAGAGCGTCAACTTGACCATTATTATCTAAAGTTTTTGCAAATGAATGAATTACAGTTAACAGTTGTGTCGTAGTGGAATAGCCTTTTCTGAAGCCATGCTGGCAATCTGTTAATATTGAGTTTCTTTCTAAAAATCTTGTGATGTGGTTGGCGATAATATGTTCAATTAGTTTGCAGCAAGAGGAAGTTAATGATATTGGTCGATAATTTTCTAACAATAAACGATTACCCTTTTTAAAAACTGGCACAACTCGAGCCGTCCTCCAGTCATTGGGCACTTTAGTCGATAACAAGGAAGCTCGGAACAGTATAAAAAGAAATACAATGAATGAATGAATGAAATGAATGAATGAATGATGAATGAATGAATGAATGAATGAATGAGTGATGAGTGAGTGAGTGAGGAGTGAGTGAGTGAGTGAGTAGTGAGTGAGTGAGTGAGTGAGTGAGTGAGTGAGTGGAGTGAGTGAGTGAGTGAGTGAGTGAGTGAGTGAGTGAGTGAGTGAGTGAGTGAGTGAGTGAGTGAGTGAGGAGTGAGTGAGGAGTGAGTGAGTGAGTGAGTGAGTGAGTGAGTGAGTGAGTGAGTGAGTGAGTGAGTGAGCGAGCGTTGACTTTCGTTACAGACGTGCGGGAGGGTGTCCCCCTCCCACCCGGCTATTTCCTCGTGGTGACCGACAGTTCAAGGTCACCAAATATTATTGCATGACCAGAAGAGAGTTTCCGCCACCTCACCCCGAACACAGGCGGTCTCATTACGATTATTGCAGACACACTAGTATTCGTCACTCGCGTACTTGACAGAAATCTACCCGCATAAGTAACTCGACGCCTCCTGCGGCACATGCGGTCAGAAGGTCGCCACTCTGTAGTTCACATGCTCTTGGAGTGCGGCTCGCTAGGCTCGACTACAGTGAGTCCAGAATGGAAGCCATTTCTGCACAGCCCGAAGTCTCAAGACCAAATCCTGGCCGACCAAGTGATAGCACCGCTCGAAAACCTTCGAGGTCCAGGCCTGACCGAAGACTGCTCCCCGCTTCCCTCAGCGGATCCGGACCGGCGTTTCCTTTGCATTTAGTTGTTCCCTTTCTTTTTTCTCATGCGACTCACGTAAGTAGAATTTGCTGGACTACAATAACGCGCCGTTTCTGGTAGGGCTCGGAATCGTCACCAACGTGATCTTAGATTGCGTGCACTGCAGATAATAAGAGCGTAATGCGTCATTACATACCCGTTGTAAGATCTGGTGCGAATTGAGACGTATACACATGTATGTGACCGGTTGTACTAGTTCTGCCTACGTCCCTTTCTCATGCGGCTGCATTTACCCGGGGCAGGGCTGGGCAAAGACTTTGAAATTGTTATCGCGACACGATAAAAGATACTCAGGCAAGAAGTATTTGAGACATAGATACAAAATACTGCCGCAATAATTGTATCCGATACGATACTTGGCAGTTGTATCTTAAAATACTTCGATACATTCTCAAATTTGTTATTATATAGATCCATATGATGTAGCAGCAAACACCTACGCACAAAAGTGTCTGCTTGAAAATTTCTTAACTGCGACCTATTTTGTTTCATTTGAATATCTATTAGTACCTCAAAAGTTCTGCCCTTCTTGCTCAAAGTACATTAGTTTCCTTCCAAAACAACTTATTGGAGTTTGTTTGTTTTAGCTTCTTCAGAGGACAACTATTTATACACTTCGCTGACAGCGGGTCTTGCTTGTCAATTTCGCAATTGGTGGCAGTCGCTGTTCAGAGTGTCGAAGAGCTAGGAGGTTGCCATATAGTCACAATAACTTCAATAAGAAGCCTTCACACGACGGTGGAAATACCGGTGTGGACTTTTACCTTGTACGTAAAAAACCGTTTGCGCAATACCGTATATCCGAACAGGTGTACAGCAGCGACATTTTTTTTTCTTTATTTTTTTTGGGGGGGGGTGGCGCGTGGTGTATACTGGGGGTTTGAGACCTTTCGCTAGCGGCCTGGGCCGCACACATGACCGTCTTCGTTCCATTTTTATTTTCTTAATAAGCATGTTCGTGAGCTACACAGATATGACTGGTCTCAAGCATTCCTTTCGTGAGGACATGTGGTCACCATGTGCTGAAACATAACCGTGGAACAAAACTCTATAGTACAGAATCCACGTGCAGATTTCACTCGTTGTGTACATCGGTACCGATATTTCTCGAATCCTGACTCTAATCCCTTTCAGAAGTGACCTATATCATATAGTGGGATCCTTTCAAATGGAAAAGTCATTTTGTTTTAAACTCTCTCCCGCCATCTTCACTGTCCCGACCCTTGGAACTAAATTTCGTGACTGCGGCCCGCTGGCTATAAGGCAAGTCTGAGACCACTGTGTATACGTAGAGGACGTAAAACTGCAATTAATTTTCTTATTCTGCTTATCTGCTGGCGTAAAGGATTCTTTGTTGATGTACTCACTAACGTGCAATCTTTTAGCAATTTTTCTTCAACGAGAGAACATGTGCAACACAGAAACGCCTCAGACGTATTGTACAGTTGCACAAAGCGTGGCAGGACACCGCCGCTATTCGCGCTATTGCCACTTATAGCTCAAATTACGGGGCGATTAGTAATACATAACATTTTAGAAGACCTAAACAGAAAAACAAATATAAGAAAAAACTTCGGCAGGTCCCACGTACCGTCGGAGTCGATGTTGCGAAGCATGTGGCGGGTAGGGGACTGTGCCGTAAATTTTTTTACTCAGCGACACGTTACAAAAGGACGCTAGAGATTTGTTAAATTTTATACGCACGCATATATCTGTTGAAGAGCCGCATATGTGTTTATAACCAGTTGTTTACGGTTGGGTATGCAACGGGTATTACCAACACCAGAAGCGGTAAGCTGATATAGTGCTTATACGTGTCCCGAGAACGCACGCACGTTTCACGAACCCGTGTACATGTGTGCAAGATTGTTGACAGTTCTTGAACACGGGCATCATCACCGTGATCAGTGAGCACCAGCAGCTGGTCACGACTTGTTATAGGATCCGGTCGTGATCGTGGTGAAGAGGGTCCATGTGTAGTGAAGTTTGTGGTATAGTAAGCTGTTGGAATTCGTGGATGTCTCGGTCATTTCGTTGACAAATTGTCTGTCGACAGAGCCGGCGACATGTCAGAACGTGAAGCCACCCATGGCGTTGTAGGCCTGGATAGTGCTACGTAGACCAACATCATGGATGGTGTTTTGTAGTATTCGTAGTCTACCTGGCGTATGTGGCCTACGCCTAGTCTACAAAGCGGCTGTCAATCAATCTGGCATCATCCTCGGTCAGCATGAGGCCATCGCCCAGCCTCGTAAGAAATGAAGAGGACACTGCGCCGTTCTGGTGGACGATGTGGACTTTACGGTGTGGTGATGAGGATATCATATGTACTTTCCTTAATGTATTCCTTCGGTCGAGCAATGCTTCAATAGCTTGCTGAATCATAGGAATACAAACGTAATGTTTATTAGACTGCTATAAAAGCGGAGCCAACACTGGAACTACAAACGTTAATCTGATATGACGCCTGTCTCGTAGGAGTATCATGTAGTGTTTATTGCTTTCTTGTAAAATTAGATAGCCAGCACTACAACCACAATTGACGTTGCACCGTTATTACGCCTGCGTAGGCTGTTTTTTCCAAACCAGTTTATAGACCTGGCGTGGCTCAGTGGTAGAATACCTGATTGCCACGCAGAATGCTTGGGTTCGATTCCTGCTGGGATCCTATTTTCATTCTTTCCATTCGTTGAGTCAACGCTGCCGATGTCGGTTTTTCTTAACGCTCTCACATTTAAGTTACCTATGTATTTTCTCCCGTTACTGGGTAGATATAAACTGTCACTCACCGGTGGCGCATACCCGTACACTGCGGCCCAGGTAAACGGGTATGTGCCACACGCTGTTACTGGAAGGGTTTGACGACGTACGCGACGGGATTTTAAAGTTATTCATGTCATGACCCGCAATCATATTCGTCAAATCCTCTTACCCTCCCATGCAAATTTTCGTCTACACCAAGTTAGGAGGCGATCATGAGAGCACCCATACGTAGGCGGCTAGATAGATAGATAGATAGATAGATAGATAGATACGTAGATAGAAACGCTCAAAGTGCCAGAAGTTCGCTAAGAAATGCTTCGCATTTAATAGAGAATTGGTTCTGTATCAAACATTCTCATTGAATGAGTACAGAACACAATACAGACGGCGCCCTTAAAAGCTATGAGTATGAGTATCGTCAACTTACCTCTAGAGACAATACAAATTCAGTGCCTATGGAAAATTGCCCGAAATGGCTCGTTGGGGCACTCATGAGTAAACGGAGCATTCAGTAAAAAGTGTTTCTCGAATCCCCTTCCTAACGTCTTTAAGATAGCTCCTAATAATTTCCATTATTATAATGCAAACTCGATTTCGCTATTTTCCTAAGCGGTAAACAGAACGTTTCGTAATGTATACTCAAGGCACGCCTACATAATTATATAATGTTTTCAAAATCACCTTAGCAACATCTAAATGTGTCAACGGTAGTAGAAATAAGCGGGCAGTTAAAAGAATAAGCAGAGATCTTATTTTGGGAGCACGTTACAAAAGAGATACTGCAGTGACCAGACCACAAAAACAGTACCAGACCTAGTAATCTATGGGATGCGAGATAACAGCTAAGAAGCACTTGTGCTAACAATCAAATTATGATTTCATAAATTATTTGAATAAATTAGCTGGAAGAGAACGATACGGTACGCCAAGATATCTCCTGTAAGGTAAACGCTTGCCCTATTAGATATAGCCTCAGTACCATTGGTTCTAAAAGTTGTTGCAATCTTATTTGCATATAGGTTAATTCATTGCGTGCAAGTCAAACTTACATCCACGAGATCCTTCAAATCGCTGATATCAAATCCACCAGACGCATAGCAACCCCATTCTTGCACGCATCACTTTCATTACGAAGCAGACGTAAGAGAATCTTCAATAACGACACTGTAACAACATCAGAATTTGCGCGATCGACGCCGCACGCAGTGGAGTACGCGACGCAAGACGGTGGCTAAGAGAAAGTGTCACGCATTGGCGCAATTAAAAAAAAAATAAACGTCCGCGCGCTTGTCTTTCTTATCTTCTGCCCTCACTGGAGAGTCCGGCGGAAAAAGAATTATGTCACTGCCCTTAACTTATTCAGATGACTCAGTGACATCAGTGTACCAGTTCGAGACGGAGCTTGGCCAACGATTGTTGTTTCGCACAGTTTGTTGGATAGAAGTATCTTGTATCTTAAGATACCGATACATTATCGAATGTATCGAAATACAGATACATACTCGTCTTTCGAGACGTATCGCGATACAGATACAAAATGCTCATAGGGTATCTAAGATAGTATCTAGATACATTTATCTTCGATACTGCCCAGCACTGACCCGGGCATTCCTCAATGAATTCTTCAATATGTATTAGATATTCGTGGTTATTATACCCTTTATCGACTGCAAACACCTTCATGGTGTGGGCAGTGTGTGAATTCTTGATTTGGTGCGTGGAATCTCTCTCTCTCTCTATCTCTCTCTCTCTGTATATATATATATATATATATATATATATGGATGAGAGAGAGAGAGAGAAAGAGAAAGAACACCCACTCATGTCACAACGGGCACTGCAGGAAAATACTCAACAGGACGCTCCGCATTTCTTCGGCGCTGAACGCGATCGACCCGCGAGCCGGTACTTGCACCGATCCCCATAAAAGCGCGCCAGTATTTCCCGAAGGAATATTCTTTTTTTTTTTTTTTTCCGGGAAGCGCGCGGCGACGCGGTAGTCCAACGTAAACGCTCTCTTCGCCAGCGCCGCGCCGAATGTAGAACATGCCGAAGGCCGCTCGAAACGTGACAAAACCAGGGCTCCCGCGAGGCAGGCGCTGTGGCAGCGACGGTTGTCGTGCGGTAAAGGAAAGCGGTATCCGATGGGAATAATGAGCCTGCCGCGGGAGGAGGCGCTGCAGGCCGTACAGAGCACGGGATACGGGCACAGAGGGGAGCTTCTTTCCTTGCCTGCGGGGTTCTCTTGTAGTACGGGAAGGGAAGAGGACACTGTCCTCAATTCATCTTCGTTAGCGGGCGCCCTGATGAGGCCTTAGACGGCGAACAAACGCCTTAGTTTGGCGGCCTGCCACACCCCCGCTGGCCACCTTTTTTCCCCGTTCCACCTCCGAGACTTTGTGCGTGGTATATACGGTACGGTCTCCTTTGTGGTTCCTCCGCTTGCCTGTGTACGCAGTCGCGGAGTACGCGCTCGTCTTTAAACGCTCGCGGCGTAGACGGTGTTACGTGTACCTCGGTATATGGAGAAAAAAGGACGGGGTGCTCGTCTCATTTCTAAGCCATTTTTTTTTCTGCTTTCCTTTTAGGAGGCCCTCAGTCCTATTGGTCGGTATGTGTAGAAACGCCACCCCTGCGCACGCACGCACGCACGCACACACACACACGCACACGCACGCACGCACGCGCGCACACACACACACACACGCACCCACACACACACACACACACACACACGCACACTCTATCTATCTATGTATCTCTCTCTCTTCTCTCCTCTCCTCTCTCTCTCTCTAATATATATATATATATATATATATATATATATATATATATATATATATATATATATATATATATATATATATATATATATATATTGTGAGAAAGTAAAGTGGACGAAAATATATATTACCCCATAAAATGGACGGGAGGATGACCGCCCGCCGTAGCTCAGTGGTAAGCATCGGACGCGTTATTCGAAGGTCGCAGGTTCGGTCCCTGCCGGTGGCAAGTTATCTTTTCGTCCACATTACGTTCTTCACATTTATATTCTAAATACTACAGGTAACCCCCCCTATACTTTCCTTGGCGTTACTGTCTGTTAGTTCTCATTATTATTGTGTCTAACAAAGAAAACGAGCCCTTAAGAGTCATCTTCTTTCCTTCATATATATATATATATATATATATATATATATATATATATATATATATATAGATATATATATATATATATTTCTTCTCTCCTCTTTTTTCTAGCTTTGCTCTCTCTCTCTCTGTTTCCTTCTCTCTCGTTGTTTGTTTTCTATACATTTCTCTCTTTCTGTCTTGTTCTCTCTTTTTCTATCTCTCCGTCTATTTCTTTCCGTCTCTTTCTATATGTCTTTCCCTCATCCCCACCCTCACTTCCCTTTCCTACCCCTTGCAATACTATACTATTCAAGTCTTTTATTATCTCTCCTGCTGTTTCTCTCTACCTCTATCTTTGTCTCTGTCTTTCTCTCTTTCTTTTGTTGGGCTACTGTTGCCTTCATTTTTAGTGGACCAGTCGTGAGTAGTGAGATTTACCCAATTGCCGTGGCACATGCCCGTTTATGATGTATGATATTTTTTGGTTCGACGGTCAAGGAACCGATTTGCAAACAGCTTTGCTGTTCAACTGTTTGTCGACGAACTCACACAATCTCCTGGATCCTAGCCGTTTGCCAGCTTTTCGTGAAAACGTGTCGAACCGCTTTCTTGCTGAACTCAGCAACGGTGGGGGGAAGGGGGGGTAACAGCGTGATGGGAAAGGAGGAAGCTGAGTCATAGAAGAAGGCAAGGAGGTGAGCCAGAAAAGCGTCTTGTTAAAACACAGCGCCCGTGGAAATGAGACGAACGTAACAAAAAAACATGCGACTGAGACATACTAGCAACACCCCCGCCCCAAACCTTCACTTTTCTTACCCATATATACGCGCAACTTGCGACAGCGGTGCCCGGTGGCGGTGGTCCTAGCCTGCCGTGTGTTGACTGGCAATCTCCAGCACTGACTGGCGCCGTGAATTCTCCGCTAGGTGTTGGCTACGTGACGAGAAACGTCGGCCAGTATTGGATAATTTCGCCAAGTGTGGTTTTTGAGATCACTCTTTGTGCATGTTGGTAATACACGCACGAATGCTTTTGGCGCACAAGACGAAGACAAAAAAAAATGCGGGGAGTTTGCACTAAGTAGAGCAAAGCTTGGTGCATGAAGTTTATCGATCCTCGGCCCGCCGTGCGCAGCACGCGGGACAGGGATGCCAACACCGGCGGCGATTGGATTCAGATTATTTGGCCGAAGAAGCGACAGCCAAGAGACGGCGTCGGGCGGATCCGGAATGCGCAAAAGCTTACCACTCTGAAGGCGTTCACACCGAAGGCGGAGCGGCCGAAGCGGGCGGAAAACGAGGCGGCTAGTCCGGTCCGCTCGTGGACGTTTTTTTTCCGCCCCGCGAAGCTCTCCGCTTTGCCGCAGCACAAAGAACCTTGCGGCGGTGGCGCGGCGGTGGCGCTGGTGTATCTTTGGCAGAAGCAGCGCCCGTGACGTGATGCGCCGCGCGTGCTCAAAGCGCGGGATGCCTTGCCTCCTCGGCCGCGCGGGCAGCCAGAGAGCCGTGCGGTAGTTGAACAGGTACGCGCACTCGTCGCGTAGCCGCTTTGAAAAGCCCGCTTGGCCGCTTCACCCCTCTGCCTTCGGTGTGAACGAGCGTTAAATGCGTTCAATGGCTGTCCCTGAGCCCCCGTCATTCTGTCCATCTCCCCTCTCTTAGGTGCATCCGCGGTTACGCGAGGCCAGTTGCTGCGTTACCGGTTTGCTAGGCAGCGCTAGGTGCGCTTGAAACCCAGCCTGCATGCGCGACCTGCGTCAGACCAGCTGCGGCGCGGGCGGAAATCGGTTGCACGTGATGCTCGTCGGTAGGCGTGGCTTGGGCTGTGCGTCATGCGCGGTTATGCCAGGTGTTGCCCAACTGCTGGTTGCTAGGCCAACATGACTGAAGCGAGGTGTTTGGGCATACGACAGGCATTTTAAGTCGAGCTAAACAGCTTTGCTGTTTAAAAAGAGAAAGAAAGAAAAAAAGACACGAATTCTGTGTGTCTCTGCCTTCGCTCTGTCCATGTGCTCTGAAGGCTTCCTTCGGGTAAATCACGGACAATGTAATGTTGCAACTAGTTGTTTAAATGATAGAAGTAGTTCAAATAATCTTGTGCAACATGGGATAAATCCCCAGCAGAATTTCTGCTTGAATTTTCGCCCATATTTCTGCCGTTGTTTTTATCTAGCATTGGTTTGCATTATTTTTACTGTAGGGGGCCAGCGTTTCTGATCTTAGATTTTCTAGCACGTACGTTACGTCGTTCTTCTTCTTTTCTTCTTTCTTCTTCTTCTTCTTTATTATTTTATTATTATTATTATTATTATTTTATTATTATTATTGTAGTGGAGCAGATGCCACGACGAGGATGCGCCTGTGAAAGAGGACGAAGACGACCCGCGCTCTGATTGCACGAGAGCCTGTACCGCCTCCGTCAGCCTTGCACTGCGTTGCCGTACGATCCTTTTTCGTTGCGACCTCGTTGCAACTTCATTACTCCAATAAACCTCATCACATTATTATTATTATTTTTATTATTATTATTATTATTAAGGTTTCTTACTTTCTGGTAGGGCCCTTGTGGATGCGGCGCGGATGGTTAGGCCACACCCGCACTTTCATCTTCAATTAGGTGAATGTTGTTTGAAAACAGGTATGTCTATTAGCAACAACAACTAAAATATTCTCGCAATCGAAAGGTTGTGCTAAAAGGCTCGAATCGTTGTGGAAGCATTGTCCACTATTGCAGGCACGGACTATTCTCGGATAAATTGAATGACTATTTTGCCACGAGCGAAGCAAAGAGCTTGATCATCGGCACGCGTTCTGCAAGAGCACGTGCCACGTAGGCATGTTGCGTCGCTGTCGTTTCGTCGACTAGTACCCTGATGCGAGTGATATGCTCTTTAGGTGGGGACACTTCACGGCTTACTTGCAAGGTGCGTTCGACCAGATAAAGTAATACGGCACGTGTCCGGTGACGGCAGCAAGTATCTATCGCCGGGAACAGCAACTTAAAGACAAAACAAAAAATCACACCATCTCCGCTAAAGGGGACCATGAGGCGATGCGAAGCAGCGTTTCGGCATGTCAAGCCCGCGTTTCAGGGAGAGGGGGAGGGGAGATGGGCAAAGTTGAGTGGAGAGAGGGGGGGGGGGCTTGCGCATGCGCAGTAAGGGTGGTCACGCCGCGCACCACCACCACCGCCGCTTTGAACTCCGCCATAAGATGCTTCGCATCTAAAATTCGCCGCGTATCTGCGAGCTTCGCTGCAAATGTCGTCGAAAGACGACAGTCTTCTGCCGGCCGTTTCAGCGCAGCCTAAGAAACACTAGCATTTTCCGCAGCCTAAGAACACTAGGGTCTTAGAATTGCGGATGTATGTATGTTCTAGTAAAGGAACACACTACCTAATACATACGTATTGATTTGGCGCCTCAGATATGCGTAATATTTGCTTTTTGATCGACAATGTTCACAAGTATGAACGCAGCTACCTGTTCAAGATGACTGGGCGTTCGGCAATTGCTTAAACTTTAACCGGGTGGCTGAATCGTGTCACAGACAAACAGAAAGACAGACAAACGTACCAAATTTCTGTGTTTAAATATCCCAGGAAAGACGTCTTGAAAAATGCTGTTTGCACCGTTGCTTAGCAACCTACGTGGTAGGCGGCAACGCCGGTTTCTGCCCCATGTCGCGTTATTCGCTAGCGAAAACGTGGTATGCGTTTCCAACATTAGTGCTGCATGTCATAGCTTAGCTTTGTCAATAGCTTGTCCGTTGTCTACAAGCTATTCACAAAAGTATTGCTAACAGAATTAATACGACATTAGAGTTTAATCAACCAAGGAACCATGCAGGATTTCGTACAGGCTTCTCAGCAATAGACCATATTCATACTATCATCGGTGATAGAGAAATGCGCGGAATACAACCAACCCTATACATAGCCTTCATAGATTACGAGAAGGCATTTGATTCGGTGGAGACATCAGCAGTCATGCAGGCACTGTGGAATCAGGGCATCGACGAAGCCTTATAAGCATAATGGATGAA